>NC_071501.1:61479665-61782696 GCF_028408465.1 Anastrepha ludens
TAAATCACACTAAGTTATTAATTTTAGCTGAATTGCTAGTTTTTTCCTGTTTTTTTCTAGGTTTTTACGCATTACGCACGCTCTTTCTGACTAAGAAGACCCCAACTGAAATTTTTTGTCCAATATTTTTGTGAAACATTTTAAACCTCCATCGACCCTGCAAATCTAATATTTCCCAGAATTTCAAAAACAAGGGCAAAAATAGACCAAACATGTTATTGCGCAGACGTGCAAAGTTAAAAGGCCCTTCTGGTCACGTGTAAATCGGGGGCACTCGAGGGGACTTTTAAGTCTAACTAAGCAGCTTTGAAATTTGGTGGGTGTCCTTAGCGGGAAATATATTTTAGGTATCCATGTGGTGAGACTTGGGATTGCCTCAAGTCCTTTCTGCACAAGCTGTTTGGAGAATGAGGAGGAATCATCTTACCACCTTCTCCTCAGCTACCCTGCTCTCATCGGGTTAAGAATCAGATATCTAGGGTCTCACTTTTTTACTACACCTGCGGATATTCCAGGATTAAACATTATACACTTTGTGAATTTCACCAGCAGCTTGAAGCAATTTAAAGCCCCTTCTCCTTTGTTTCCTCCTGTTCGGGGTTTTTATGTTTTTCATTCTCTGATTTTCCCCTGTATGGCAGCACAATAGACGAGTGTGAATCTTTGTCCAAGTGGGTCCTCGTTTGGGCCGCCATTAACCTAACCTAAACGAACCCAAACAGATAAGAAATATTGGGTTAAATGCTTAATATATTTATTATTTAATTATGTTTTGAAGAGTGTAAGTGTAAGTGCAGTTAGTTTTACTCAAGTCGAGACGGTATTAGGAAAAGTTCAATACAGTGAGGTGACGTCCTTTTCTTAGTTATTTTCCTGTTTTTACATAGTTACTATACCGCATTCCAGTCTTTTCGCCGAATTCTGCCGCACTGTAAAGGGTACTTTCAAAGCGACACCCAGATATCAGAAGTGAATACTTCCGAGACGGTACCTTTTTTAATATCACCTATGCCATTTGTTAAGTAAGCATGCTAGAACAACGGCTTAAAATTATTGAAACTTATGATGAAAATAGTCGATCTTCAAGAACAACAATCGCAAAATTCATGTAAAATCATCTGTAGTGATGAAGCTCATTTTACACTAGATGGATTTGTCAACAAACAAATTACCGCACCTGGGTAAAAAAAAACCTTCAGGTAATTTCAGAGAAATGGTAACATCTACTAAACTGTACTGCTTGGTGTGGATGTTTGGTAGGCCGGGTCGATTTGTGGGGAGGCAAAAAAATCGCCCATTGCTCGATGAAAATCATATTCCAGGGATCAAAATAAGAAACTTTGCCGAAGGAACCATACCTCTAAAACGAATTGTGATGTCCCACAACTTGGGTCGAACTTTTTAGTTTCTTTTCTCATGTAAAGTCCAAAAATGGTGATATTTTGAAATGATTGTATGGGGAGCCCCCCAGGGGAGTTCCAGGGGGTATGCCACTGGCATGAGTGGATCGGCCGTAAAAAGTTAGTGGGGGTCGGTCATACATTTTGACTCGATTGGAGCACTCTAAATGGGTCAAAGTGGAATTTTTCGTTCGACCCAAATTGGGGGACATCAGAATTCGTTTTAGAGGTATGGTTCCTTCGGCAAAGTTTCTTATCTTGATCCCTAGAATACGATTTTCACAGAGCAATGAGCGATTTTTAAATCGACATTGTTTGGGCTGGTGGAATAATTGGCCCGTTTTTCTTCGAAGATGAAAATGAAAGAGCTGTTACTGTCAATGGGAATCGCTATAGACAACAGATTGAAGATTTTTTGTGGCTTGATCTTAAGGACAACACAGGAAAATATTGCAATATCAAAATTGTTGAGCTCAAAGCGATAATCTGTGAGCGAGTCCTTGAAAATTTTAATTCTCTTTTGACGGCCTGTAAACGTGCTCATGCGAGCCATTTAAATGATGTAATTTTTCACATATACTTGTCAAGATCCGTATTTTGAATAGATAGATAGATTACTTCGAGGCTTGCACTTCGAACTCATGGTCGGTCTTTTGCGCCCTCTACTCATCACTCAGACCGAGAGTACTCTCAGATTTCGCCTGGCGTAGCCCCATAGTTTGGTACCAGCAAACCTCCCATAACCTTAGATCTTCACTCCTAAGCTTCTCCTTGATGGCGTGTTGTCTCATTGCAAGGAAGAGCCCGGATCGTATTAATAATAAGGCCGCAACCTCCCTCGCCAATGCATCCGCTACTTCATTCCCAGTAATACACCTGTGTCGTGATGATAGAGCTTTGAGTGCCACCTGACTGTCGATCAAAATGGCAGTTTTTCAGAAATTTCTGTCTATGGTTATCTCTGCACATAGTCAAATGGAGTACATCTCCGCTTGGAAGATATTTAGAAAACCACTCGTCGTCACAGAGCGCTTGATTCTGGGGGCACATACTCCCGCGCCTATGTCTTCAGGCCGTCTGTGTACCAATGCAGGTACACTCCTGTAGTTTCCTTTTAATTGGGAATCTACTTCAATTTAACTTATCATTTAATTCTAAACTTCTTTTCGAATCTGATGACGTTAGTGATATCATTTTTATACCTAACTTTTCCTCTACCGAAGCCCTCCCTTTTAATATTCAGGCTGTACCGCTTGGCTGATTTCTGAATAAAAATTTTAATAATAAATAATAATTTATAGTAACAGTCAAACCTGAGAGAATCTTAATGTCTACATGTTTTATTTTAAAACAATACCTCGGCGCGCCTTTTGAAAGACCCTTTAGAACCTACATACATACAAATCACTAGCAACACCAACAACTGCTGCTGCACTGCGGTTTTTAACTTTCCATGTTGCTTAAAGTGAATATATCCTCTTTTATTTTCTAACACTACTATCTTTGTAAAAATCCAGGCTAGTGAATATCAAAACTCACATACATATATTATTTCTTTATTTACAAATTTCTTTTAATTATAAGCAAATATAAAATATTGAAACTTACATTTGTTTGTATTTGGCAGGTTCTGTGCTCAGACATAAAATTAGTACTTTTGGATAAGATTTTTTTTTGTACAGATGAATCAAAATAATAGAAAAGAGATTTTCACCACTCAACGTAACATAACGGTGCTCCTTAAAGGATAGTGACGGAGGGTCAGGCAAGGGGATCATTTTTCCCTTGTTCGACAAATTATTTTCGCGAAATAATGCAAAAGAAGCTGAAAATTTCAAAATTAAGGAAATAGAAAATTAAATATATTTGCAAAGATCTAATTAAATGCTCAGAAACGGCATGAAATTCTCTCTAATTTCTATCTAATCTAAGTCCTGAACATTTCCAATTCTATTTTTTGGTGCAAAAAGGTAGAAAATACAAAATAAATGATCAATGATAAATGTCTTCAGCTAAAAATTCCCTTACATTGCAGAATTTGTTAGAGTGGAAAAATAACATTTAATATTGAACGCTTCACAG
Organism: Anastrepha ludens; assembly: GCF_028408465.1. Taxonomy (NCBI): domain Eukaryota; kingdom Metazoa; phylum Arthropoda; class Insecta; order Diptera; family Tephritidae; genus Anastrepha; species Anastrepha ludens. Next base: position 61,483,148 of record NC_071501.1, read on the forward strand.
TCAAATGCTTCTTAACTGATTAGTCGATATCTGTCTATTCCGATATTCTTGTCTCTTTGGAAATCTACCATTTGTTGAGACAGGGGCGAGTAAATTATATAAAATTCAACAGCTTTTTTCTATCAACCCTCACTTTTTTCCATCTAACTTATATAGTCCGAAAACGCGCAAAGTCCTATGTCCCATTTATTTATATGCATACAACAAATTAAAAACCGTTATCGGGGTCTGTGCGTCACTTTGTTATTAACTGATGTATTTGTGGTCTAATGAATACTAATTTTTTAAACTTATAATCAACTTAGAGTGCCAGCTAACTTAATACTACTTTGATACTGGTATCCAAATTTCGTAATGCTTCCTGGAAAATTCTTTCAGAGTAGATGTTAAACAGTAAAATTGGTATTGCGTCAGTATACTCATTGCTTACATTTACTTCTGCGGGTTGCTGCCAGTAGAGATTATTTAAGCATTGCATTTTTTGTGTGTCATTATCTATTGTTTTAAAGATATTAATAAGTTTATCGTGCTGCATAGTATCGACTGCTTTTTCATAATCAATGAAACACATAAATACGTATTTTTAAGGAGGAATAAATAAAAAAAAAAATAATTGGCGCGTACACTTCTGTTAGGTGTTTGGCCGAGCTCCTCCTCCTATTGATGTTGTTCCACAAATGGAGGGACCTACAGTTTTAAGCCGACTCCGAACGGCAGATATTTTTATGAGGAGCTTTTTCATGGCAGAAATACACTCGGAGGTTTGCCATTGCCTGCCGAGGGGCGACCGCTATTAGAAACATCTTTTTCTTAATTTTGGTGTTTCACCGAGATTCAAACCTACGTTCTCTCTGTGATTTCCGAATGGTAGTCACGCACCAACCCATTCGGCTACGGCGGCCGTGTATACTTATATCATATATTTAGAAAAGGGCTTTCCGCGTTCTGATGCCGGGTTTGAAGCCAAATTGTTTTTCTCCCATAACCAACCCATATTTCATGTATATTCAGTTAAGAATAATTTTCAAAAATATTTTTAATGAGTGACTCATTAAACCTTTCAATCTGTAATCACAACATTTCCTGACACACATTTTTTTCGGAAGGGCAATAAAAAGAGATTTAAGCCAATCTTGTGGATATTTTCCTGTATCGTAAAATGTTATAGTTCAAAACGAGGGTCGTTTGAAAAGTTGTGGAAAAATAAAAACTACTTAATTGTTTCGGGTGAATAGTTTTTTTTTTTACTTTCGACTAATATTACTAACCCCACTTATAGTCTGCTGATCCCTTTCGAATAATAAGATTTTCCCAATCTGAGAAATAGCCATTGGTTTCTGCAATCACTTCCTCGTTTGAGTAAAATATTTTTCCCACCAGCAGTTTCTTCAAATTTAGAAACAAGAGATACGGCGAAGCCAAGTTTGGATAATAGGAGGGTTGTGAAACGAGTTTGAACCCCATTTCCATTAATATTGCGACCACCAGCTCGGTGTTGTCTTGATGGAAAACGAAAATCACTCGTCTTTCTATATTCAAACGAATGCCAAACAAAAAGAATTAAACCGATCTGACTGAAACTTGGTGTATGTTCTTTCAAGAGATAGGAAAGTTTTTCAAAAAAACACACGTAAAATTCAGAAAAATGCATGACATTTTTATTTAAATCGATAGTACAGTCCATATAATTTAATGTTTGAAGATTATTTCATGAAAATGTTGATCGCGACTGCGCTTCAAATGGTCCATCCGCTTAGTCCAATTTTGGCATACTCTTTCCACTGTTTCGGCCGGTATCTCACAAATAAATGCTTTAATGTTGTCTTCCAATGCGTTGATTGAAGCAGGCTTATTTGAATAGACATGAGCTTTAACATAGCCGCACAAAAAATAATCTAAAGGCGTTATATCGCACGATCTGGGTGGCCAATTGACACGTCCCGAACGTGAAATAAAATGTTCACCGAACTCGCCTCTCAACAAGTCTATTGTTACGAGTGCTGTGTGGCATGTGGCACCGTTTTGCTGAAACCACATGACATGCAAGTCAGACTCTTGCATTTTGGGCAAAAGAAAGTTGGATCTCATTTCACGGTAGCGCTCACCATTCACAGTTACGTTACAATTCGCAGCATCTTTGAAGAAGTACGGGCCAATGACACCTCCAGCCCATAAACCGCACCAAACTGTGACCTTTTCTGGATACATTGGTAGCTCTTGGAATTCTCCTGGCTGATCTTCACTCCAAAATCGACAATTCTGCATATTTACGTACCCATTGATCCAAAAATGAGCTTGCAATTTGGGCGTGTTAAATTTTTATTTGTTGGTTACTTTTTATCTCAGCTAGTTTAACAGAGATATTCGCTAATAATAAGCTATTTTCTGATGGAACATCTGACCCAGGGTAAGTTGAAACTTGATTAACAAGCGAATAAAATAAATTTGATTCTTGGTAATATTTTCCTTGCGTGTAAAATCTTCGTCTTGGTGGACAAAACCATGTAAAATGCGCGAATGAATCGATCTACAGTTTCAGGGTCGAAAACACGTCGTCGTTTCAGGTGCTGAGTTTCGAGACGTATTGCCACTATTCGCTTTATTTTTGTAATATAATTGAAATTTCGACCAATTATGCCTACATTTTAATTCTCATTCCAGCCCTTTTGATATATCAGACAGGCTTTTTACCATCGACATAGCGATATAGTCATCCCTCTTTCGTATATAATAACGGGTTTTTTAATTGGCATATGGGCTATTTGCTCCTTCATTGGACATTTGCTTTACAACATTTACGAATCTTTGAAAAATCTATTCGGCCGAAAATTGAGTTCTTCAGACCAAAAATTAGAAAAAAATTTCAATCTACTTTTTTTTATTTAAAAGATAAGCTACGCTTATTAAAGTATTTTTCCGAAATTCAGTAAGTAAATGATCTCTATCTGCTGATTAAATTCGAAAACCCCAACCATTTAGTTCAGTGTTGTCACGAGCCACCAAGGTAGTCCAGTATTTTCAGCTTTTAAACCTAAAACTAAAATGATCTTCCTTATCTCATTCACCCATCTATGCACAAATATGCGATAACTGCGTATTTCACAATGACAGTTATTCAAACACTATCTTTCGCTAACCACTGCCTTTCATTTTTAGATGTACCCTTTAAATCCTCTCAGCCTGCAACGAAATTCTCGAAAAGCATCCCCGACTGTGAAACTGTGTGGGCTATTGATTTCAAGCCAAGCTTTTCATATTTTTCACAACATTTCACCTCATTAATCTAACAAAAAGTGTACACATTTATTTTGGCAACTTGTCAGACCATGAGCCCTTTTCACAAAAAAGCCGCAATGCCAGCAAAAAACCAAACTTGAATGCATAAATGAAATGCAGTAAATAAAAAGCAATGATAACAACAACCAACAACAAACGGGACAAAAGCTTACTAAAGAGGAGTGGTCGATGATTTTTTAATTGATTAAAATGAGAAATCGTTGCGATCGTCACTGGCAGATTGGCCAGGATCTGATTTCAAAAAGCCAGTGTGCAGAGCCATCTTGTGGACAGGAGAGGAATTCAAGTAAACGAATGCTGATGGTTGCATTATTTACTGATGAAAAATTCATTGGGCTCGTCAGTAGGTTAGCGGTGCTTTGCAGAATGATGGGCTCGCTGGCCCAAGTCTAGCTTGTCCGGCCTGGCAGGCAGCATATTTGGGTAGCTTTTGTAAATTTGTCGTTATTAAAATCAACATTTTTTGTTCCTATTTATTTTTCGCTGCTGTTAGTTGCATGCACATAACAGGAAATGAAATTTTACACTTTAACAAGTATTCGCGGACAACAACAAAGACAAACAACTACAATGAGTCCCTCTCTCTCTGTTCTGCAATGCTGGTATACCCTCCTATGCAGAAATTGTGAATCTTCTCAAATCCTTTGTTGCATTTTTTATTGCTTCGACTTTTTAAGTGCATCCCGTTTTTTATCCATTTTTCTGTGTTCTTCTTGGAGGCCAAATTTTTTCGCTTGTTGATTTATTGTCAACTTTCGTGGGTTGCTGCGCTTTTGCTGAGACGCGGTGGCCGGCCATGCAGCAGGTTCATTAATTGCGCGAAATGAGCTGAAAGTGTACTTTAAACAAACATATTTTGTTTTATACGCTTTTTTCTTTTTTGTAAAATTTGAATGCCTCATGTGGCTAAAAATTTCCTTACCTGCCAGCTTTCGACCAAAACCTAGTGAACTTTTTTTGTTGGTATCAAATTGCAATTATCTCCAGACATGGCAATTGTCACATACCGGCGCGTTTGCCCCCTTCACCGCCTGTCATTGCCTTTAACTTGTGTACATAATTTCACTTTGATATTCAATTGTTTTTGACCGGCATCAGTTTTAATCCTATGGACTTAAAATTGCTTCCAAATTGTAATAATTTGCTTAATTCCTACAGATCCTCTGCAAACCCGGCAGCTGAAAAAAGCCACAAATGCGCTCTAAATTGTCGAATTCGCAACAATCGCCTTTCATTATTTCACTAATGACTTTTGACTTCCCGCTCGACGTTATTGTTGTTAATTCGAAAATGCGGAATTTGAAATATTTTTGCATTGTCGCAGCCACAGCAGAGATACTTTACGAATGAACATTCATGGCCGCCAAATAACAAACAAAAAGATGAAATGCGTTCAAAAAAGTCACCAAAAAGATTTAAGACACACTTGACCCCGATTTAAGTTCGCGCATGTTCGTATTATTTCCGCCATTCCACGTTTTGGACTTTTAAAATTGCCCACTAACTTACACGAAGTCTTTTAATTTACTTCACTATTCGAACTTAACTCACTAATGCGTAATGGGATATTCTTTAGCGGGTTTTCCTGTATTTAGACATTTTTAAAAATTCGCAAACATTTTTTCAAAAAATTTTACTTTACTGGAATACTTAGATGTTCAATTGGCAGCGGGGAATAATAGACCCGAAATTCATTATTACATAAGAAAGTACACTTGGAAATAATGTCCTGACTAACCGACGTTTAAGTTCGTCGATGATGAATGATGAAGGTTTCTAAAAAGTGGTGGTTGACCCGACCATTGGTACCACTTGATTCTTTTTGAGGTTTAACTTGCAGCAATTCTTGGTTTCAAATGTGTCAAAAGACCGACACTTCCCCTCTGTGATTGGTTCGATTCTCAAATTTACAACACGTCAAAGTGTATATCCCAACAGAGGAATAAAATTAGAACATTGTTAGCATCTTTTAACAGATTTTATTAAATCAACTAAATATTTTGATCGGCCGAAGCCATTAATGGAATTCGGAGTACACAGTTCAGTTTTCTTGTTTAATTGCTTCTATAAAGATAGCGAAGAAGTTTTCTTTGGAAACTTGGGAATGCCTTGTTGGCGCATACACCCTTTTTGGGTGTTTGGTCGAGCTCCTACTCCTATTTGTTGTTTGCGTCTTGATGTTGTTTCACAAATGAAGGGACCTACAATTTTAATCCGACTCCGAACGGAAGATATTTTTTTTATGAGAAGATTTTTCATGACAGAAATACACTGAAACTGTAGGTCCCTCCATTTGTCGAACAACATCAAGAAGGACGCCACAAATAGAAGGAGGAGCTCGGCCAAACACCCAAAAAGGGTGTTCGCGTCAATTGAAGATTTTTGCAATGCGGATAAATATGAAAAATTCATCACTTTGTGATGCTTAGAATGAACCTCGCTTAAAACGAATCGATTGTCTCAGTCTCTTGGGGTAATATTTAAGCAGAAAGTACTGTACGTTGTTAATGATTCTATGGAGCGAAAGCTACATAAATACAAAAGTTAAACGGCTCACCATTTCAACACTTATATTGTTAGAAGGTGGTTTATAAATAAGTTTTCAGTGGGCACAAAAGAAAATTTCGAAAACTTTGAGAATGCTCCAGATTGTGCAATCTTCAAAAAGTTTAAAACTCGAGCAGAGTGTTATTGTATGAACTCCAACGCTAAATTCTGATTTGTGTCTGCCCACAGGATTTGGTAAAACTTGGAAATATAATTATGATTAATCTAAAATAATACCGAAAATTACATCTGTGCCTCACTTGTATGGAATGCTGTATGTGCACACATACACTTCTGTGACTATGAATATTCGGCAACTCTGTTTCCCTTTTACCACCAATCCAATTGAGTGTGTCAATAAGAAATTCTTTACTTTTTACGAACACAAATTTCAAAAAACAAAAATTTTCTCTCTTTCCAAGTAATCCAAACCGCAATATTCCAGAGAATCCTTAACCATATTTTAATCACTTTTCTTTTATTTGCTACACTATGCCACATGCAACGCCTTCCGCAAATAACGAGAAATGCTATTGTTGAATTCCCTCTTTCGCTCTTTTCAAGGGGGCGTCAAGGAGGTCGACTTTCAAATGTGGCCCGAACACATTACTGTGTGCCCTAAGTTGTGAGTTTGCCACAAAAAGCAACGCACGTTACCGCAATTCTTGCCATTTATCTTTTAGACAACATTCGGGCTAAATTTCGTTCTTTGGAATTCTCGCTACCTTAATTTTTGTTTTTACCTCAATTCGAGCGATTATTTGTGTTGTTTTTGTCCTTTTTATTTCTGACTTAAATAAGGGGCTTGCGAAAATATCACACGCGTATAATTGAGTTTGACACAATAAATTGCTCATCATGTGCACTTTGTTGTTATTGGTAACGCTGTCGTTGTATTGCTGGCATAGTCCGTTGCTTCACACTTCATACCGCGCTTAGAGCCATTGCTGCTGCTGCTCCTGCCCAATTGTTGCTCTTGTTTTTCTGCTGCCGCTGATCGTGTCGTTTGCCGGGTCGTCGCTTGCGAGCTGGTGTTGATATTGTTGACCTTAAAGCGTTTTTCGGGACTGATTTATAAATTGATCTGTGCAACATCAACACAGCGGGAGCACATTTGTGCTCCTCAAACACACACAAACAAGCCAACCTTAACCGAATTCTGCGGTCTGTGCGTATCGTACGTGGATGCGCATGCGCTCGACTGCTTGGCGGTCTGCCTCAACAGACGAATGTGTATGTGTGCGCCTACTATGTACCGGCTGTCACCTTTGGGGAACTTCTTACACAGTTCATTGGCAGCGTGCAATTATGTAAATACACGATTCGAACGAAGAAATCCAACAAAGCAAATATGGAGTTGTTAAATTGTGAATTTGCCATGTAATCAGACATTTCGGCAGCTACACTGCCTTCCCTTTGGACAAGCTTACCGGCTGTGTAAAGATTAATTTATTTACTATATAAGTAAAAAATAAAAGTATAAATATACAAATATACAATACAAACATGCAAGAATACAGATGAATTTAAAGACCAATTGACCAGTTAAACAATTTTACTAGAATAATAATAGCCAGACATTTGACTTCCAGAACTCAAAATTAATGAGTGTTTTAATTTTAAAGTAATCTAATATCCAGCTCACATGACTGGATGCCATGATTTTTCAACTGTAAGGGCAGAACACCGTTTTTCATATAGAATTCTACAACGAATTTTTTTATTACGAGCACTCCCTCATGTTGTCCAAACAACGACCAAATGACAAACTTATCCAATTTAATTAACGAGCAACCGACATAGACGTGTTCTGTTTCTTAAAATCACCAAAACACCTTATGTTTTTTTCGCAGAAGGTATTAACCACAAACTCTCAAAACCTCACATCACGAAAAGCCGGACCTAGAGCAGCCGTGTAGAGCATGTTGTAGCATTATCGAGTTTAGACCCTTTTGGACTCTGGTGAACCAAAATGCTTGTTTTCGCAACCATCGCGAGCTTTCCTATAAAAAAGCTGCGATGGCTGCGGTAACTCAAACCAGATGCATTCAAAGGTGCGACATATATTAAGAGGACTACTGCAATAACAAATCTGCTGCTAAAAAGCTTATCTTAGAGCACTTTTCCATTCCTAGGCAGCATAAAACATAGCTTCAAGTTAAGTCAACAAAGTTATAGCAGTAGCTCGCATGATATAGGGTTATTCAATAGGTGCGCTTCAACTTTTTTCCGATAGGGAAGGCGAACGACGCAATATTTTTTATTTTTCGCTTGTCATTTGTAAACTTCATTAGTATACATTTCATCATGGAACGCTACACACTTGAGCAACGATTGCAAATCGTGCAAATTTTTTATGAAAATAGTCGTTCTGTTGCTGCTACTTTAAGAGCATTATGGCCATTTTACGGTCCATTTAACAAGCCGTCCCGTTTTGTGGTTATGTGAAGTCATTGGTCTACAGTAACAAGTCGGCGACGATTTGTGAGTTCAGAGCCAATATTGAACGCGAAATTGCTGGAATTTCGGCCGATTTATGCAAAAGAGTGGTCGAAAATTGGGTTCAACGATTGGACTTCGTAAAACGGGCACGCGGTGGTCATGCAAAAGAAATCGAATTTCATACTTAAATGTATATGTTCAAACTCGATAATAAAAAAAAATTAGTTAAAAAAGTCAAACCGTTTGTGTTTTATTCAAAAAAGTTCAAAAGTTGAAGCGCTCCTACTGAAAAACCCTATACTACCTTTTGGATGTGCTTTGTGTAGGATGACATCAAAACGCATCCCTTGTACATAACTACAGTTTAGTGCGTAGTGCGTATGTATGTGTATATTAATATTATATTACATAAGTATTATGACATGATCCTTTTTTTCACCGCATCAATGGCAGTCTAAGATCTTCGCACCCACATTGGTTCTTCTCCGTTTTCACTTAATTTATCAACTTCTGGTAGTACTCCTTTCGCAGCATTTTTCCTTTTTATGGTGGTGTAGTAGTTATATGTGCAATCTAATTTCTTCTTTGGTGTGGGTACGCAAGGGATTAGAAAAGTCTCCCAATATCTGGCAACCATCACGGTGAGAGTGAGTATTTATACACACGTTTTTTACTGCACAAAGGCTTGTACAGACTTTTGCCCCAATAAGATGGTGATCATAGTCGATGTTACTTCCTTAAACCCGACGTACAAATGAAACACTGGATTAGTAACATCCATCCATCGCTACTATATTTTTTTGGATATTTTTGCGCTGGAGTCTGATGCTGGACAATTCCATCGTTTGAGCCTCGCGAAGCTGGTTAGCCTCAGGCAGTTAGCGAAGGTTCTGCCATGGAAACTAAATTTTGTAAAAGGAACAAGGAGGAAAAAAAGTATGGCAATTTAAATTTAAATTAAATTTAACATTTTCTATGTTCAATAAGCCATAATATTTTTGAAGTTAATATTTTGAAGTTAATATAGGTTGTCAAAAAAGTCTTGCGGTATTTCCGCATCGGTTCACGCTAGAGCTTTTTGGAAAGCTCTTTTCACGTGCTAACACGTGTTTGATTAATTGTTGTTTGCTTTTAGTCGTTCGTGAGTTATAGCGTCGCAAACATGGAGCAAAATAAAGAGAAAATACGGCATATTTTACAGTACTACTATGATAAAGGCAAAAATGCACCTCATGCTGCCAATAAATTTGTGCAGTTTATGGACCCGATACAGTTTCCATTTCCACCGCACAACGATGGTTTCAACGTTTTCGTTCTGGTGCAGAGGTGATCGAAGATGCGCCACGGTCCGGAAGGCCTCTCGTCGAAAATTGCGATAAAATCGCTGAATTGATCGAAAGAGACCGGCATAGTAGCAGCCGTAGCATCAGCCAAGAGCTGGGCATGAGTCATCAAACCGTTATAAACCATTTGAAGAAGCTTGGATTCAAAAAGAAGCTCGATGTATGGGTGCCACACGACTTGACGCAAAAAAACATTTTTGCCCGTATGGATGCATGCGAATCGCTTCTGAATCGCAACAAAATCGACCCGTTTTTGAAGCGGATGGTGACTGGCGATGAAAAGTGGGTCACTTACGACAACGTGAAGCGCAAACGGTCGTGGTCGAAAAGCGGTGAAGCTGCCCAGGCGGTGGCCAAGCCTGGATTGACGGCCAGGAAGGTTCTTCTGTGTGTTTGGTGGGATTGGCAGGGAATCATCCACTATGAGCTGCTCTCCTATGGCCAAACGCTCAATTCGGACCTGTACTGCCAACAACTGGACCGCTTGAATGCAGCACTCATGCAGAAGAGGTCATCTTTGATCAACAGAGGCCGAATTGTCTTCCATCAGGACAACGCCAGGCCACACACATCTTTGGTGACGCGCCAGAAGCTCCGGGTGATTACCACCTATTTCTGTCCATGGCGAACGAGCTTGGTAGTCGGAAGTTGTCCACAAGAGAGTCTTGTGAAAATTGGCTCTCCGAGTTTTTTGACAATAGGGAAGCGAGCTTCTATAAGAGGGGCATTATGAATTTGGCATCTCGTTGGGAACTCGTCATCGAACAAAACGGCGCATATTTTACTTAAATCGCATTATTATAACCAATTTTATGAACAATTGAAAATTCAATAAAAATACCGCAAGACTTTTTTGACATACAAAACCTGCGCCAACTAATGCTGCTAACAAAATTAAAGTATCATATTTTTCAATGCGTGGTAGTTGAGTACTTGAGAGCTTAGAACTTAGATGATTGTTAAATACTAGCCTGTTCCTGCCTTTTTCGAAAATTGAATTATTTTGTTTAAGCAATAAAGATTTTGCCGGCAAGACAAACGACCTATTAAGTAAAGTAAATTTCAGTCACAAAAGTATAATATAAAGAAATGTAAAATACTGGCACTTATATCCTTGAAAGCAGGTTAGATCAAGCTTTTCCCCCCATACAGCTAGTAGTTATGTACAGGAAGCACCTTAAGGCACAGTCTAAGAATTTCCTAATTTATTTTTAATGTTTTTTCAAACCTTTCTTATTATACTTAATAAATTTACACCCTTTGAGATTTTCTGGCGAACATCCATTCTTTTTGCGAGTTGGGTTTTCATCGCCAAAAATATTTTTCTACCGGATTGAAATCGCAAATTCCATATGAAAGTGTGTTACAGCTCTTTATTTTAAACTAACTTTTCGACACAGTACGAATCATACTAACAAATCTGACGTAATAAATACACAATTATTTACACCCAAACATCACATTTTTTGTACAGTGTGGAAATACTGAACCACTACATATTGCGCATGTAATAATATACAGAAGTATTTTAAGGCGTTTATTTTTTGGAAAAACACTAACAAAGATTTAGTCTTAATAAAACCAAAAGAGTCAGGTCAATGCAGAAGATAGGAAAACAAAATACAAGGTGGCGCAAAAGTAACCTTGCGATGTTTTCTGACTGTAATTTAAAAAAAAAAAGGAAAACTTTGATTCTTCTTGTGGATTATTTTTATTTGGTCTTTTAAGTTTTTTACATCAAGTCGAGAATATGATGTCATGTAAATGGCCGCCGCCACAGTTGAGTGCCATTTGAGCCCTTTTTATAGCATTTTCCATCACTTTGCCCAAAACTTCCGGCGATAGGTCCTCACATTCTTGACCGATATTGTCTTTAAGAGCTGCAAGAGTCTGAGGCTTGTTGACATAAACCCGCGACGACAAAAAGCCCCACAAAAAGAAGTCTGGAGCGGTCAAATCAGGCGATCTTGCTGGCCAGTGCAAATCGCCAAAACGGGAGATTAGGCGCCCGGGAAATGCATCCTTCAGCATATCGGCTGTGGCACATGCAGTGTGTACCGTTGCACCGTCCTGTTGGAACCACATGTTTTCCAATCCCAATTCATCAAGTTGCGGCAAAAAGAACTCGTTGAGCATTGCTCTGTAGCGCTCACCATTCACAGTAACCGTTTGGCCCGCGACGTCTTCGAAGTAAAAAGGTCCGATGACTCCTCCAGCGAAAACTGCACACCATACACTGACTTTGAGCGGGTGTAATGGCTCCTCGTGGGTTACACGCGGATTTTCAGTGCCCCATAAGCGTAAATTTTGCTTATTTACGTACCCGCTAAGATGGAAATGGGCCTCATCACTCATGATTATTTTTGATGAAAAATCATCTTCCTCTTGGTGGTGATTAAGGATGGCTTGAGCGTATGTTAGACGCGATTGGCGGTCAGCAGCTAACAGCTGATGTACCGTCTGGACTTTGTACGGAAACATCTTCAAATCTTGTACCAAAATTCGCTGTAAAGACCGTCGACTGATACCCATTTGCTTGGCACGTCGTCTGGTCGATGTCGACGGCGCTTCCATGACATCCTCGGCTATAGCAGCAATATTCTCTGCAGATCGGCTACTCCGGGGTCTGCCACGCCTGGCAGCATCTCGTGTTGTGCCAGTCTCTTCGAGGCGAGCGGCTAAACGTCGCAGTGTTTCACCAGTAGGCGTTGGACGGCGAGGAAATCTGCGACGAAATTCACATTGTGCCAGAGTCACCGACCGATTATTGGTCAAATAAATAGTCAGCAATATTCCGCGATCTGGAGGAGTGTAGCGTAACATTGTTTATTAACGTGTATTTCGCATGTGTTTACTACACAAATGTCAAAACAGAACTGACATTAGGGGCCAATCGCAAAATTTATAGCATTTTCTGATAGGAGGATTACTTTTGCGCCACCTTGTATATTTATTACGCTAGTGAACTGTTAAAGAAATATTCTTGGTAATTAGAGGGGGACCTTTATTTTAGCTTAACATTTTTATTCACTTTAGTTCACTTTCACGGATGACTTGAAGTTGGATGGAAGGCTCAAGTTCAGGTTATCGAATCACTGCTGTGTGTTCCAAGCAGAGTAAATATTTACTCTTATAGCCAAGCGGCAATTAGAGCCCTGGATTTAATGACGGAGCATTGAAAATTGGTCAGGGAATATCTGGCTTCACTTTTGATCGCATCCGAATTGTTTGACTTAAGGCTCCTCTGGGTACCTGTGCCCTACTCGTAAGAATTAGATGCTTTGGTTCTCATTTCTTTGCTACGCCTGCTAATATAGCAGGCCTTGATATTAAAAATCGAATGAACTTCGTCAGCAGCGTAAAGCGGTTAACAAAACCGCAACGCAGTCATCGTTCGTAGTTCACAAATACCATGGAAAATTCATTTTTAATTACTTCTGCTTTAACCAGCATAGAAAATGTTTGCCTCTTAGTAAGAAATGGATTTATTTCATATTGACGAACTTAAATTTTGAAACGCAGTCCCATTTTATTGAGCGGAGTAGGTGAAACATTGAATTTGATCACTTTGTTAGAAACAGCTTGGCGTTTATAAAGCAAAGGATACAAAGCCGTTTATATCCACCATTTCCGCTGATCTCATCAATGTTTAGTTCTTAATTGGCGCGATAACCGCTTACGCGATTTTGGCCGAGTTTAACAAAGCGCGCCAGTCGTTTCTTTCTCGTGCTAACCGGCGCCAATTGGACACACCAAGTGAAGCCAAGTCCTTCTCCACCTGATCTTTCCAACGCAGAGGAGGCCTTCCTCTACCTCTACTACCACCAGCTGGTACCGCATCGAATACTTTCAATGCCGGAGCGTTTGTATCCATCAATGTTTAGTTACTTCCCCAAAATTTGGTGCCATAACATATTTTTAAAAGCTTTTTTGTGTTTTGAAAATATGGCTTATTACAGCTAAGAAGAGATAATTATCTTTTAATTTTCGTTGCCTTGCTTAGTGATTTCTATTTTCTGTATCGATACCTCTATAACCTTTGGTATTTTTTACTTCATCTGGTCAAATGTCTCAACAAGTGTTGCAGCAGAATTGGTAAAAAAACAAACTGTGTGAAGGCAGTTCGTGCCATACGTTGTGTGCGATCACAATATATCATTTTTGCAGTTCGACACATTGCAGCAGGCGCAGCGTCATGTTCATGTTAAAAGCACTGGCAATACAAGCCAACTCAATCGGCAATGTAGGAAGCATACCACCGGAAAACGCAAGTCAACAGTGTCTGCCTAGGAACAAAAAACATCAAAAATATTTGTAACGCTTATTAATAATAATCATATGTAGTATCCACCCTTGATTGGTGTTTGCCCTATAAAGGCTTCCAGTTGTATAAAACCACTTTTGTGTGAAAAAATCCATAGCAAAAATGCACTTGCTTAGCGAGGCGCCGCAACAACTATTAGAAATGCATTGTTCTATCATTTTGATATTTTATTTCTCAATAGAGAATAAACCCACGACCGAGCAACAGTCACATAGTATGATAACATAAATAGAGGTCAGTTATTCCATAATTCTAATTACGTATTTCCTAAAGGGTTTTGCTTATTGTTCATGTAATGCTGTTATAACAGCTGCGATAAATCTAAAATAGACAAAACGTGTGTGAGTGTAAAAATCCAACACTTGCTGCTATTATCGAGGCTCTAAAGGCCTTTGACGCCAACACGAAGTTAATACATCGATATCTACGATAAGTGCAAGAATGAATGTACGTACATACATATATTCTGTATTCTTTGTATAAGAACTTTTGATATTTTACGGTTTCGGAAATGTTAAGCCCTTAAATTCTATCATTAAATGTTATTATTTACATTCGCAAACTAAATTTATTACTTCTATGGTGAATAATGAAGAGTAGAAAATTTGTTCAAAACAAGACTGTAAGTCTTCTTCTGTCGAACCTTTCAGAACGTGTGCCATTTCTTTTCCACAACTTTAGCGGGCTCAAATATGTTTCATTGTAGTACGGATTTCCCCTAAAAAATAGACAAAAGTCGCACAAAATTTCAATAGGTTCTTCTGGTCGTCTTCTCTGCATTGGAAGATCCTAAAAGAAAGCACATTTCCATCAACTTTTTCAACAAATTTTAAATTTCAATAGCAGTTTGTCAACTTCTATGCTCTATTATTATGTTGGGTTAGGTTGTAGCGGGTGTCCACTGTGGGATACACTGCGGCTCTTAGCCCATTGTGAGGCATTGAGCCAATTTCTTAAAGAATTTTCCACCAAAGGTGGGAAGTATTCATCTAGGTATTATAACAGGTGGCGCTAAAGTAATCCTCCTATCAGAAAATGCTATAAATTTTGCGATTGGCCCCTAATGTCAGTTCTGTTTTGACATTTGTGTAGTAAACACATGCGAAATACACGTTAATAAACAATGTTACGCTACACTGCTCCAGAACGCGGAATATTGCTGACTATTTATTTGACGAATAATCGGTCGGTGACTTTGGCACAATGTGAATTTCGTCGCAGATTTCCTCGCCGTCCAACGCCTACTGGTGAAACACTGCGACGTTTAGCCGCTCGCCTCGAAGAGACTGGCACAACACGTGATGCTGCCAGGCGTGGCAGACCCCGGAGTAGCCGTTCTGCAGAGAATATTGCTGC
Source organism: Anastrepha ludens (assembly GCF_028408465.1). Lineage (NCBI taxonomy): Eukaryota > Metazoa > Arthropoda > Insecta > Diptera > Tephritidae > Anastrepha > Anastrepha ludens. The sequence continues at coordinate 61,498,457 of NC_071501.1, forward strand.
TGTAGCCGAGGATGTCATGGAAGCGCCGTCGACATCGACCAGACGACGTGCCACGCAAATGGGTATCAGTCGACGGTCTTTACAGCGAATTTTGGTACAAGATTTGAAGATGTTTCCGTACAAAGTCCAGACGGTGCATCAGCTGTTAGCTGCTGACCGCCAATCGCGTCTAACATACGCTCAAGCCATCCTTAACCAGTTAACTGTGATTGACGAGTATACTCGTCATGGAGAAGTGGCAAAATTTTGTGTACTGACGAGTATACTCGTCATGCGTATAAATTAGTGACCATTGGCTATTTAAATTACAATTTTTTGAGAAAAACAACACATATTCTCAAATTTCAAGATGTTTAGAATATTTTGAGGCTATGCCGGAATAAAACAAACAAATAGAAAATATTATATAAACAGTTTGAGATGATATCATGCTTCCCCGTATGCACTGGTTGAAAAAGTTCACCAGTTCGCATAATGAATTTATTTATGTGCGATGATAACGTTTTTTAGATGTTAACCTAAAAGGGGCAAAGGCAAAAGTCAAAAAGTGGATTTATAAACTAGAAAGCTAACTCGTGTGTGTCAGTGCATATCTTACCAAGAGTCGGCGGTTCTTATCAAATAAGTACAGTGCAACGTAAGAATTTCAAGTGCGTAAATATTATAAAGTTGTCAGAAGTTCTGTAAATTACTATTTTTTTATTTTTAGTTCATTTGTCCACAATTTTATAAAATTAACCCATCTTTTTGATTCAATATTTTACCAGCGCAACTTACTCTGTGATTGACGAATATACTCGTCATAGCTCAATTCTGGCGACACAAAACTGTGCGCACTTTTAAATGGGAGCGCCACAGTTAACTGGTTAATCACCACCAAGAGGAAGATGATTTTTCATCAAAAATAATCATGAGTGATGAGGCCCATTTCCATCTTAGCGGGTACGTAAATAAGCAAAATTTACGCTTATGGGGCACTGAAAATCCGCGTGTAAGCCACGAAGAGCCATTACACCCGCTCAAAGTCACTGTATGGTGTGCTGTTTTCGCTGGAGGAGTCATCGGACCTTTTTTCTTCGAAGACGTCGCGGGCCAAACGGTTACTGTGTATGGTGAGCGCTACAGAGCAATGATCAACGATTTCTTTTTGCCGCAACTTGATGAATTGGGATTGGAAAACATGTGGTTCCAACAGGACACACTGCACGTGCCACAACCGATATGCTGAAGGATGCATTTCCCGGGCGCCTAATTTCCCGTTTTGGCAATTTGCACTGGCCAGCAAGATCGCCTGATTTGACCGCTCCAGACTTCTTTTTGTCGTCGTGGGTTTATGTCAACAAGCCTCAGACTCTTGCAGCTCTTAAAGACAATATCCGTCAAGAATGTGAGGACCTATCGCCGGAAGTTTTGGCCGAAGTGATGGAAAATGCCATAAAAAGGGCTCAAATGGCAATCAACTGTGGCGGCGGCCATTTACATGACATCATATTCTCGACTTGATGTAAAAAACTTAAAAGACCAAATAAAAATAATCCACAAGAAGAATCAAAGTTTTCCATTTTTTTTTTTAAATTACAGCCAAAAAACATCGCAAGGTTACTTTTGCGCCACCTTGTACAGAAGGTGCAGTGTGTTACTTTTAAGTTAAACTTGGCTCACATTTTTTTACATAACTCTTGGATGAGAGGTGGGGCGGAAGTTTCATTGAAAAATAATAACTTTTGCTCGAGTTATCGGCACAAGCGCGGTATGGCTAAATCAATTAGTTGCTGCATCTAAGTGACTGTATGTACAAATATTCGCGCCATCAGTATAAAAAGCAAAGGCCTAATAAAAGGTGTTCAGATTGGACGTACTTTTTCCAATAGGGTTTTCTGATAAATCACTCGTGTCGACTGTCAAACTAAATACATAATTTTTTTTTAGTATTCATTGGATTTTATCATGGAAACACCACAACAACGTTTACAAATCGTATAACTGCATTACGAAAGCCGACGATCTGTCAAAAGTGTTCCTCGCGCGCTCAAGCCAACGTACGTAATCATAATTTCTAAAAATTGTTTAAGTATACGAGTTGTGTTCACCTTATTTTTTGAACATAAGTCGCATATCAATAAATATAGCCATATTTTCAATTTTCGAAAAAGCTAGCATGATTAAATGAAAAAAATGGTATATACGTACTTATTTCGGCCATAAGTTCTGTTACAATAACTTCAGAGAAAGTTATAATACTTTTTTTAATGAAGTCAGTTTTATTTAATCACGTAAATATTAAAACAAACAAATTTTCATTTTCATTTGAAATGGTCTCCATTTACTTTTACACAGGCTTTCAAACGATTAGGCCATTCAGCTATTGCAGCACGCACGGTTTCCACGGATATTGACGTCGCTGCTCGAACCAAAGACGGTTTGATACTCTTCAAATTTCTGTGAGGTTTTCGACAAGCCAAGTGGTCCAATTCTAACCATAAACTGTAGTCCAATGGATTCTGGACTTCCAGGTGAGCAATCTTCTACGGCTATGAACGCAAAAGTTTTGATTTTAGCCTCTTGCTGGAATATCCAAAGCTCTCCGTTGAAAAGAGTACTACTCAATTGCTTCACCACGCTTTCTAAGAAATACTCCTGATACACTTTTGCCCCGGTCTTAATCCCTTTTTCGTAGAAATCAAGAGATGTAACGCCTTTATAAGACACTCCCTACCTAACCATTACGGAGGCTAGATGGTGATCACGCTGAGTCCTTAGAACAACATTTTTGCATCTTTAGAAGTTGGAGCATAGATTTTTTCGTTTTGCTTATTAAAAACTTCTTCAACAATGAACATTTTCTCATTTGTGAAAAGAATATTTTCCCGGCCCTTGACCGCGAGTCACCGAAGAAGCTGCTTGGATATGTCGAGTCTAATTTTCGTCAAGGGCATTGTCAAAAATGTGCAGTTGAGCGACGAAAGGCTTTCATGTGGACATCATCTGTTATTAGTCTTGACATGGAGCTGGTCGATACCTTCATTTCCTTCGAACCACGCGAAGATGATCACTTCTTTTTCTGTCTAGCACTTCAGACGTTTTGGAAAAACGATTAATCGTGCGGTAAACTAACATTGTTGAAATATTATATTAAGTTTTTTCAGCAATTTCTAAATCTCACTTGCACGTTTGCCACGCTGATATGATGCAATCACTGCAATGCGATTTTGCGATCGGAAAAGACCGAAAAAACTATACCCACTGAGAGAAACAGTGGTCGAGAAATTAAGAAAAGTCATATTTAGAGTCTGTTTTTTGTGATATCGAAATACTTAAACTTCCCAAAAAGAAATGTGTTTGAAAGAAACTGGCCCGAGGTTGTTGAGCCCATAAGATCTCACATGCTTGTAGGATTGATAATGTGATAATAGCTAGAACTATTAAAGCTCAGAAATTTATTTTTAAGATAAGGGAAAAGCGTTCATTAGACAACAAAATTGTTGGCTCCCTTACGCCACGCTTCGATCGAAGCCACATATAACATCCGGTAAGCAGTACCTCTAGGCATCAAACAACGGACACATAAGCCGAGTCGTTTTCGATTCACAGCTTATCTACTCGCCATGTTTGGGCTCGAATAAATTTGCATATGAAAGCAGTAACAAAGTTATTCAGCAAGATATTGACTACGATTTTTTATTTTGCTTTGAATTGAATTTTTTATATCCACGCTCTTATGTATAGAGGTGTTATATTTTTGTTCTCATCGCGGTATGTAATAGCATAAAGCAAAGGGCCATATAGACACATACTCGTGTATAGAAAGTGCTCAGAATGACTGTCCATCCGTACATGCGCACCATATCTCGAACAAAACTTAATATATTTCAATAAGCTTTATCCGCATTTTATATTAACCTCGGAGTCACTAGATTTTGTCGGAGAGCAGGTCGAGTGCGTGCAGAAGTTTTTCCAAATTTACTAAACTAGGCGTGGATATATATGAAAGTATAATGTTCGGATTGAATTTTCTTCCTCGCTCTCATTTGTAAAATTATTATATTTATTTATGTTTGGGTGCTATAGAAGGTTACTTGTGAGTAAATCTCTGCCCTTCTACTTCTGGGCAACATAAATCTCCGAACAAGAGATTTCTGTATAATTGAAAGAAATAAATGATGTTTTCTATAGGCCTCTTATAAACAAACTAATTCAGCGCATGCAACCTTGATCGGTTGACACAAAGTCTCGCCTCTAATTTTTGCTAATCAAATCAAAGTAAATTAATGCCTGCATTAATATCACATTCCCGGATCAAATTCCACTATTCATATACAATGGAATTCCACTAAATTTACTTCGGCCAACGTATAGCCCGAAACCCTTGTGATTTATCTCAACTACTCATAATGAAGACCTTAAAAATTTACTTACGCATGCCCTTAAAATCTTTGCGCCAGCAAAACAACCGATCAACCGATGATCACGAAGCATTTTGTTCGTTAACAGTTGTCGAGCCGCGTCCGATAGAAGATCGTAAACATCACTAACGTCATGTCGTCATCACAATCGCCAACATCGGCTCCATCCATCGCAACGCACGCTTTAATGTTTAGCTAGCGGCCAATTGTCCAAGACTGTTGATTTCAATGCGGCTACTGTGGTGTGTTTCTTTGTTGGTTCTTAACTGCATGTTGTTGTTTGTTGCCTGCTTTATAGGTAACACCTTCGAGCAGCAACAATTTGAAATCAATAACGCGAGAAAAGAAGCCGACAAATAATGTGAAGAAGAAGACAAGGAAGAGGGGAAAAGCAAAGCAAAGGAATTGTAATGGCGCTGACTGAGGAAGTTGAAGTGACGCTGAAATGCTGTCAATAAGTAGGTGATTTGAGCAACAACAACAACGAGACAAATGCCATAACTACGAAGTGGTCAACGACAATCAATGCATTGAAGTTGCAGTTGTTGCTGTTCCTGCCGCTGCTGCCGTGGTGTTTGTTGATAATGACGGTAATGTTGATTATGATGAGCAACGCGTTGATGCGACAGATTGCCACTGGCAAAGTGGCGTTCCAGCACTGGATGTTATTACTTTATGGTTTGTGTGCATATGTTGACGATTGGCTGCTGACTTCATAGGTGGCACTATCTACATCTGTGCAATCTGCTCACTGCTCACTTCTCATTTCCAACTCTTCATCGCTGATCACTTCTTATTTCTGCACCAATTGCTTTTTTATTTTTATTATTCTGTGGTAATTACCCGGTACACTCAAGCCATGTTGATAACCGTTAGAATTGATTTTAGTTTGATTGGCGATACTTTTTCCAGCGTCCTCTCCCCTGCTACCCCGCCCTTGGCCACAGCGGCAGCCTCAATCGGCGTATTTAATATTTAATTCGCGATTGCCACCGTTGATTGTGCGTAGAGGTGCGAAACAAGTGCCTGGGGGATTATGTGCCACATTATGGGGTAAAACAATAGTAGGAGCTGTGTTCAGCCACCATCGCCGCCGCCACCATTAGCACTGTTTCTGAGCGAGCCGTTTGTGTGAGCGTCAAAATTGGCGCACTTGTTCGCTGGTGACGACTGAAAGGCGGTTTGTTTGCTGTTTATATCGTTGAAAAGTCATTGCATTGCTCCTGGTTGTTTGGTGAGAAATGTAAGCAGCTAGCCAGCAATGGGACTAAAATTGCTACAGAGACGCTAACAAACAGCAACCTCCAATCAACCAACCATCAACCAAAGATCAATGTATCAACACCAAGCGCTTAGCGTGGAGCGATAATTGTAATAATGAAGAAAAATTTCTCAATTACTCTGCTGCTTTTCTATCCGGTAATGACATGTAATTGTGGCAACTTTCAAGTAGCGGTTATACTTTGTAGCTGTGGCGATTATTTCCTATTCTCAAGGGCGTTAATGCAAAACTCTGATGATTGTCATTACGAGGCCGTCACATGAAAACACCTAAGCTGGCCCAATTATATCTATCCTTTTTTCTATCATAAATAAATATCATACAGTCGCCTTTGCATTGGCGGCCTCTGTAGCCGTAGCAAATACCCAAAAAGTGTGTACGCGCCAATTATACATATATATAGCCGTCTTTGCCTGTTTACTTACAATCACTTACCCGATAATAGTGTGAATGGGAAATGCAATTGGGTTTCATTCTAAGCTAAGAAAAATTGTACGGTCATTGTAGCCAAGTCGGTTGAGATGGAGCTGTAGTTCAGTTTATTTGGAGTTTGTCCACTGAAAATGAAACTTCAAGAGAGAAAAAAAATTATTTTCAAAGCGGCCGCCTTTTGCAGACATTTCAGTTCTTTCTTTCTTCTTTTGGAAAGCGCCCAACATTTTGTCCTTTTCATTTCACTTAATTTACCTATTTTACTTATACAATTTAAGTACAGGATACAAATATCAAAAACTTAAGCTTAAGATATATAATAAACTGCACGCTCGGAATTCTTCAATTCGTAATTCTACAGATACTTAAGTACCTATATTTTTCCTTGCAGGCAACTTTGTTAATATATTTAACCAGGTGGCTCATCAATCTAGGCCAATCTTCCGGCCACTGCCTAAAGGCAACACAAGGGATACTCATTTGGATTTTCTCTAATGGCTTCTCTGGCATTGTTTCGCTCGTGTAAGAACATGGCTTCGCTGTCTAAACTCTAGCACGTCTAGACTCCTCACCCATCCATAGTATTTCATCATTCACTAGAAAGACGAAGTGGTTTCACCATATTAGGAAATTAAGGGGGAGCTTTAACCCAAACTAGAGGTATTACAATCGGCTTTCAGGCTTAAATAAATGGGCCTCTCTATACTCTTACGAAGAGGGGCAACCACCGTAACCTAATCTAGCCTACGAGGGTTGTCTGAAGAGTCAGGGAAAAGTATTGTAACTAATTAACTTTTTGGGGAAAATCTTTTTATTTTTCGACATAGCCTCCTTTCAGGCCTATACACTTCGACCAACGCTGTTCTAGTTTCTTGATCCCTTCCGAATAATAGGATTTGTCCAAGTCTGAAAAATAGCCATTCGTTTCTGCAATCACCTCCTGGTTTGAATACAATATTTTTCCCGTCTGCATTTCTTCAAATTGGGGAAGAAATAGTTAGCCGAAGAATCTAAGGGAGCCAAGTCTGTAGAATAGGGGGATGTAAAATGAGTTGGAATTAATTTTTCGACCACAACTGCAAGGACGTGAGTTGGTACGTTGTCGATCTGCATGAAATTTGGTGTGTGTTCTTCCAAGAGTTGCTACTAACTAAGCATAATCTCGATACGCACCAGTAAGGCCAACTCTTTGACTTTGCACGGACTTTTGGCCCTCCTATATTGTTAAATATTTGTATGGGTTTTGCTTTTAATCATTATCAGCACTTTTATTATTTAAAGGCTTTATAACATACTTAAAATCCATTCCATCCATTGTTGAAAGGAATTATGTATGATTTAAATGCAATTGTGGCACCGACAAAACCTATGCATACAATTTTTTTAATAATATTTTCATTTCCCGCCCTTATGTAAAAGCCCTTATATAAAAAGCATGTTAATATGCAGAAGTAGAGAGAACAATGGAAAGTAGGCGTCTACTCGCAGGGATATTCCGAGAATACTCGAACGATGATTTCAAGTCTTCCAACTTGCGATTATAAACATTTTTTGTGATTTCAGTAAGTAATGGTAACAATAACTGACAAATGATATAAAACTGAGGCTAACACAGTCACTTATAGTTCCTCATATGACGTATTTTGAAATAAGATATGGGAATCTTGGTTGTGAATAAAAAAAAAAATTAAAAGAAGCGTAAAATAGAGCTGCTGGATTCCTATATGTATATTAAAGAAAATTTTACAATACATAATTCTCACTAAAAATATTCTGGAATTCAGCTTCAAAAACTACTAAACTATATATCGTAATATTTTACATTTATTTAACCAATCGTCTCGCTCCTGCCACATATTAATAGTTGTCCCAAAATATCCAATGGCCTCGCAAATGTTTTTTAATAGTGCTACCAGGGCATGCTATTTTCTACCAACTTCAATTCAAGTGTCTAAGTTCCATGCAATGCTTCGAAATAGCAGTTCCAAATCTACTAGAAAAATAAATATTCACTTTCTGCCCCTTACAAGCTTGCTTTGCATTGCTAGTTGTTTCCCTTAGATCATTAGTTATTTCGTGATCATATGAAGTAACCATTCTCACGACATACAAATTTGGATCTGCGCCTTCAAAGCCAGGGTGAGCAAGGAGCGAGTTTTTGGAAAGGCAATGACGGTGGAGCTACATACCGACAAACTAGACGATCTACTGTCCAAAGGGCAATAGTGACAAAAGAATCGATAAGGTTTTCCTAGTCTTCCTTTGAGAACTTTAAGTCCCCTGGACCTGACGAAATATATCCAGCAATGCTTAAAAAAGGAGGAGACAGACTGATTGAGGCCCTGAAAAGAATCTTCACAGCCTGTCTTGCATTTGGTTATGTACCATCCCAATGGCGATCCGTAAGAGTAGTATTTATTCCGAAACCAGGAAAAGATGACTATTCCCTAGCAAAAAGTTTTAGATCAATCAGTTTGACATCGTTCGTGTTGAAAAGTCTAGAACGAGGGGTGGAGAGACATATTCGAGTGGGGGTATTGCCGGGAAGTCCACTTAGTAGAAATCAACACGCTTACCAGAGTGGAAAATCATGTGAATCAGCCTTACACGATCTTGTTAGCAAGATTGAAGCCGGGCTGGAAGCTAACGAATACACAATGGGCGTGTTCGTGGACATTGAGGGGGCTTTCGATAATGCCACTTTCGGCTCAATATGTTCTTCTGCCAAACGACTTGGAGTTAATCAAACCATTAGAAAATGGATATATTCCATGCTCTCTGAGAGGCTGCTAACCGCTTCGCTTCATTCCATCAGTATTTTCTTATGACGTTGTCACGTTAAACTATCGTCAGTAAACCGACTTTACAGACAATCTCTTTTTTTTATAAATTCAGAGTGGCTTTGAATTATAGTTGCCGAATAAATAATTGAGAGAGAACGCATTATAACAAAACTTACATTCGTGTGAACTCTCATTCAGTTCTAAATATGATGTGTTCATCACCATTTCTTTTTATTCTTGAATACGTTGTGTGAATGCATAATAAAAATTGTATATACTTCATTCCTAAACGCGGAAAAAATAGCTGAATCTGATATTAGCCAATTAAAGATTTCAAATTACAAATGATTTTACACTTTCACGGCTTTGTCTTGCACCCAAACTTTGCCTATTTTGCATATTTTTAGGCCAAAAAGTTTGGAAGTGAATATAATTTTATTATAAAATGAGCGGGCATAAATTTTTAAGGCGGAACTGAAACCGAAGCGAACATTCTCAAGGGCCGAAGTAATAATAATCAAGCAGTGACAACGGCACCATCTGGGTATACTTGTAGAGCTGACCTGTAGTGTGAGCAAATATTCTTTCGCTAAGGTGGAGAAGCAGGTAATTTCATCAACATGTAAACATGTAATTTTAAAAATGCTAAAAGTTTGTAAAATTTTTCTAATTGAAAGTAATTGAATAAATATAGAACAAAACAAGTATTTAAGAAATGTACGGCCAAAGTTCAGCTTTTATTTTTGGCCGACCCGAACTGAAATTTTGTGCCCGAACATGGCCGAAGTCGAAGCCGAGGCCGGAGTTCGGTATTTCTCTAAATATTATGAATCCATTGCGGCTTGACATGTGACCAGTTTTTGACTTTATGTAATTTTAATTGTAATATCAAACCATTTTTTCATTCATTAGCATTGTTAGGCTTTTCCGGAAGCGATCGATTATATAATAGCTACATAAAAATGTTTGGCTTATAGGAAATTCCTGCAAAATTTGGATTTTTCGAAATATTTCAAACGGCCTTGATGCATTCTACAAAAATGGCAGGTCTACCTACCTCGACACAACTAAGCCACGCACTGTCTGCACGGTATGTCAAAGAGAATACTAAAGTCTAAAACACACCACCTTATTGGTGGTACCTTATTACAGACACAAACTCGTTACACGCCATACACAAACGCGCCACAAACATTACGCCACACAGGCCGAGATGGTAAAATCAAATTTTTTCTTTTCTTTATTTTGCAGAAAATAAATACATATATACATACATACAAAGTTCGAAATAACACTTTATGCCCAAATGCCAAAAATTTGCTTGGTTTTAACCGTTTTCTCATATTTTGTTTACCTCTTAAATTTTCACCGAGTTTTTATGCTCGGTGCGCGCTAAATGCTTTTCCATATGCGAAACGCCAAATTTGCATAACAAAAGATACACAAACGGTTGCATGTCATATGCTGCTGTTGCAATGACATTTGCCTGCCAACCAGCTCAGCCACAAAGCAACGGCCAAGCAGCAATGTGGTTGGGGTAGCAAAATAGCAAAAAGGAAAAAGTTGTTTGCAGGAAAAACAAAATGTACCTTCTCGGGACAAAAAGCAAAAACAACTGGAACGACTGAATTGAAAAAAGTGTAAATAAAGTTGCGCAAAGCGCTTGAATTTACGGTATACACAAACATACAACGCACAAGCAAGACCAAGACATCGGTAAAAGCGGTCGCGCACGCGCCCAGAAATATTCCTACACAGCCAATATATGCAAAATAGTGCAGTAAAAACAACAAAAAATATATATTTGTTAAGTGGCTCCAAATGTAAATAAACACACGAACTTTTCTTTAAAATTGAAAAAACTATATACGTATAAAAATTTTAAAGTGTTTATTTATATACCTACATATTCATATATACATTTATATGTTTGTATATTTCATAGATATCAATCGTTTTTGAATTTGTGAAGTTGCGAATTGTCGCTGCTATTTTGGCTATTTTTGCATAAACTTTTTGTTTTTCTATTATTTTTAATGCTGACATATTTTTCGCCGCAAGTGACATTCTTGCCACAACGCGCACTTCAAGCCAAGCAAGTTGCATATGGGTACTATAGGGATTTCCGATTAGGGCAAGCCGATGTTTTCAACGAATCCGCTACATAGATCCGACTTAATTTGAGGTAGTAGTCTAATTATGGTATCAAAATGGCCTTTTAGCACTATTTGTACCCATGGTACTCTTGCCATCTAACGTAACTACCTAAAATAATAAATAAAAATAATAAATATTACTTATGTATGCACTTCTGATTGCCGATCCGCAAATCTCAGCGGAAGTCCTGTATCCCCACATCACCACCGTCTGGGACAATGAAAAACTGCCTCCGTCCTAGACAAAAGGCATCATCGTGAAGCTGCCCAAAAAAGGCGATTTGCTTGACTGCGACAACTGGCGAGGAATAACCCTGCTCAACGGCACCTACAAAACTCTAGCCACGATCAAACAAGGCAGGTTCCAATGTATCGAACACTTTTTAAGAGACGAACAAACTTGATTTCGCACTCGCTCTTCGCATCATAGTCGAACAACCAGTTGAGTGGGGTTCCGCGCTTTACAGGCTGTTCGTCGATTCCAAGAAGGCCTTCGACATAATCAAACGAGACTCAATATAGCTGGCGTTGAGTAGAAAGGGAGTTCCCCTCTAAGATTATCCATCTCATCAGAGCCCTTTACGAGAACTCCGAACTGGCAGTACTCCACAACGGCAACATCAGCGACCCATTTACCCTGCATAAAAGAGGCATCATATGGAGTTGCACCAGACATCTTGAGGATCTTAACTTTGCCGATTATATCTGCTCCTCGCCCACAAGCTCACTGACATGTAAGCGAAGGCGGATAGACTAGTCACGCTGGCACGCACTGTCGGACTTAAGGTCGCCCTCGTTAAGACCAAGGCTATGAGAGTCAACCTCAATAAGAATTTTTCGAAAGCTTGTGCTACCTCGGCTGCACTATCACGACAGACGGCGAAGCAGATGAAGATGTCAACTGCAGGCTGCATGCTTAAAGTATGGGCGAGTTCGCAAATCTCGAGGCGCACTAAACTGCTCATGTATAAAGTCTGTCATCACACAGAGGCTACAATATTTCCTCAACAAATGTCCCCGCATCATCTGTGAAATATTCTGGCCGTTCAGTATCAGAAACGACGCGCTGTGGAGATCAACGAAGGATGAGCCCATCCTATGGCAAATCAAACGCAGAAGGGGTCGGTGAATAGGCCACATGCTGAGAAAAGCACCAGATAGCATCACAAAATCCTCCGCGAAGACAGGCACCTTGTCGTGGTGCGGACGTGCCTCCAATCGGTCGATAGCAGGAGTTGCGGGGTCAATTCTGCTTCGGGCAAATAATCCCCATCTCGCCTCAACCTCTTATAGAAGGCGGGGGTCGGCACCTGCTTCTAGGTTAAACCGGCAGGATGCCATAGAAGGGCCTAGTAAATGTAGGCAGATAACAAGCGTAGGACGGGAGGGGGCCGGCTAAACATAAGAAAAAATCGCCCAGGACGGTCTTATTAAGATTGGGAGAGGTAACAACTGACCAGGCTAAGTCGCTAGAATGGGCAAAGGAAGTAATATCCGACTTAGGAAAACCGGCGAGTGCTACTCCTAAAAGACAACGGTCTTCAAAGCAAACAAAAGAAAGGGTCGCCAAAAACAAAAGGTAGGTGGCCGTAAACATCCAATCTTTAGTGAGGTTGTAAAGGGCAGCGGTGAGATACTGGCCATTATCGACAAAGAAGAAGAGGAAGGAGCCATTCGTTAGGAAAAATGAAGGTGGATTAAGAAGGCCATCGCCGAAGTGTACCTCCAGGTCCTAGAGGAACACCCCTGGCCTCGTTCCCTTTATCATGTGCAAGCTGATATCAGGGTAGAACTAAGCTTATCGCCTGCGAAGACACTAGATCAGCCACGCTCTACAGGTTGGCCGTAGGTAAGGTAGGAGAGGTTTGTCCAGGAGCCAAGCTCAATGCGGTCATTAAGGATGAAATTCCAAACAGACCTCGAGCTCAAGTTTGAATTCCGGCCAAGCCGGCAGAGCAAAGTAAACTTGAGGAGATCTTCAAATCCTGCAATAGAGACCTGCTATCCCATAAGGTAGGAGACGCATTTTTCTCCATTTCATGTTTACACCTCAACAGAAGTGAAAAGTTTACGAGTTTTTATCTCTTCTATGATCTTCACATAGGATTGCTTCACTTGATTTAATCATATGCCAGATATATCTCATACAAGATATATTTATTGAATTGCTAGCGATGTAAACCAATCGGAACTTTTTTTTGTTAGAATTACACCAAATAAAGATATTAGAACGGATCGGTCGCCATACCGTTGGGAAAGCCCACCTACGTATTTCAAGCTTAAGTTTTTTTTATCCTTTTAAATACCGCCGAAATGATGGATAAACGCTCCGGTGGATAAATCGTATATGTCCAATATCACGTGCTCAGATGACATTGTGCTATGAAATATACCCTTGATACCCTTTTCAGGTAATTTAATTTTGTACGGAATCACGCCGCCATGTTCATCAAAAATTTTCAATGAGCGAACTAAGGTGTGAATTCAAAAGTGCCATTAAAGGCGGTCATCATTTGCTCTGCTTTTTTTATATAACTCTATGATTTCTTGGAGATCCGGTAAAATCTAGTATCCTGAAATCAAATACTGTCTTTTTTACGTTCGTGAGATCTTGAAAAATTTTGATGAACAATACGAAATATTTCAAAATAATTCGAACTTAAATTATTAAATCTCTAGCCGAATTTCAACTAAAATGACAACTACTACTAAAGTGACAACTTTTATTTAGACCACACCCTAAAGTCTGTGAATGGGAGGCCACGCGTTTCTGGTTGCGATTATGTTAACCGCTTTATGCAGATTTCTAATATTAAAGCCTGCTATATCAGCAGGCGTAGCTAAGAAGTGAAAACGAAGATGCCTAAATCTTAGCCCCGTGAGAGCAGGGCAGCTGGGGAGAAGCTGCTGTGATGATTCCACCTCATCCTCCGTACAACTGACGCAAAAAGTACTCGAAGTAGTTCCAAGTCTCACAGCATGCATACCACGCGGATAGGGTCCTATGAAAACAGCCACGAAATTCTAGAACTGAGATTTTGTCAACCTCAGAAGATCCCTGGAACGCCTCCGATTCCCACGTTGTTTTTTTCTAATAAAGTGCCAATATATTATTTTCAATCTGTTTTATATTTTAAGTTCAAAAAAACATTGGGGCAACCGGGAGAGCCTTCCACGTTTGCTTCGCGCCTATGAACATCTTTCATTATTAATTCCTAACCTATATCGGAGGAAGAAAAAAATGGTCAATGTCATATTTGGACCTTTTCTAGTTTCGATGGCATATGCTGTAGAAATTTACATATACCTCTAAAACCTAGAAGTATTCACCTCTTTAAAATCGAATATTTCAAAACGGCTAAGTTTTAGCCTGACATGATGGCTACCAAATGAATCAGAAATTACCCTTACGTATTTAGGACAACATTTCCGGTAACCCTGTATAACTACATTTGATTCAATTGTTGATTATTTTATATGTGGGCCTCAGACGCTAAAGTACTTAGAAACTTAAAGAGCAAATTGAAAGGGAACCGAAATTTGACTTAAAAAAAACTCAAAGGCTCCGATCACCGTCTTTTATAAATCCACCATTTGAGTAAACTTTGAGGTCAATAAACAATTTGGAGAACCAATAAAAAATGTAAACTTCAATTGACTTCCTTTCAGACACCTTAAAGCAATTGCTGTCAACGCCACATCGATTGATAGGCTTTTATATATGCATGTATAGAGACCCTTCCCTCGCTGCTTTAGCCATACCGATAGCTTCAGCACAAGTAGGTACGAATAATTTCTATACAAATTGCCAGCTATTCAAACAATAATAACAAACATTTGCACCTAACTTCGCTGGAAACGTAAAAAAGAAAAAGAAAACAAAAAACAAGAACGAATAAAAATATGCAATAGCAACGACATAGAACCAAAAATTACCAAAAACTAATATTATTGGCCCTAATGCTTTCTTGCAGCTTCACAGCTGTGCGCATTCGTTGCATTTTGCTTCATAAACATACGTACATACATACAGAGTTTCGGCATTTAAGATTTCAGTAACAAATATTTGAGTCGCTATTTGGGTTTTTAGCGGATTAGTGACCAAAAAATATTTTCTCAAAACATTTTCACGAAAATGCAAATAATCCTGATTAGGAGGAAGAACCCAAACTGGTTGCCTGGGGCGGAACTAAAGTTACTTCTGTCTACTGCAGCAGAATTCTAACTATTGCTGTGGAACATTTTATGTGAATATCCGACCTTGACTGCATCCATATTGATATTCTTCAAGAAATGTAGATACTGATATTGTTAGGAATGTGGCAATCAATGGCTATATAGCCTCTATTAGGGAATTCGAAGGTGCTCTGGAGGCTAAAAACGCGATGTTGATTTAAGATAATATAAGGTCATAATGCACCCCCTTTTTAAAACCATCCCATATGATATCTTAGAATTTATCCACCTGTCTATCTATTTATGATTTATGAAAACAATTTTCGTTTAGCTTTTTTTGAAAGAGGATTTAAAGATTCTCACTTTCCAGCTAATCAGCTTCCAGGCCACGCCAATCGCACACTGTTTAATAAAAATTGTATAAAAGTTTGGGGCGCTTCATGGATGTTAAAGCTAAAATGACGTTTATATACCTAAATCAACAGGCGCCAAGTGATTTTGGAAGATTTCTTGCCCCTTTGCTAGCAACAGTTGCGCGCTTATTAATGAAGATGTCTGTCACGTCCTCATCATTCTCATTTTTATTTGGTTTCAGTCACTTCTTTATTGTTTTTTTTTTTTATTCAATATTACTATTTAAAAGAAAAATTAGCCCAGGAACATTTCTTGCGGAAAATGTCGATCCCAACTCTAGCCAAGTGCGAAATCCGAGCTGTCATCCGCCACCTCGTTGCGAACGGGATTAACTCCGGTTTATACTTATAAAGAGGTTAAACTGTTGATGGTGATGGGGTTATAAAACATGCAACAGTGTACAAATAGTGACTTGAATTTGACTATCTCTCGATTTCTGGTGTTCCAGCGCGTTTAGGTTGCTATTTATTCACTTTTTCAAAAATCACATGGGTGAAAACATGATTTAAATGGTTGGGGAAGTGAAGGCGGAGGTGGAAAATTCGGCGAAGTAGCTGGCGGGAGGCTTTTCGAGAAGCCCTCTGTACATACTCTTTTAAAATAAAGCAAAAATATGCTACAAATTCTGCAATGCAAGGCCATTTACACAACTTCCTGAATAGCCATATTATATGTAAGTGCGTATAGAACATGCGTCACAACCCCTAGACCCTTATACTGGGAGTTCATTTGCGTTTATTTGCAAGCTCTTATATGTGGCAGTAATGTATTGAATGCCAACAAAATCCTGTTGAGAAGTAAAAACAAACAAAAGTGTATACAGCCACAAAGGATGGAAATAAATGCAGCCAACAATGATAATACAAACTCACGTCCACACATAACAAATGCTTTTAATAATCCAAGACATTACGAAAAGGTGTCTTGAGTGAGTTTGAACACTTTTGAGGAGTGTTTTGTTTTGATTTTTGGGCCTGCACCACTTGATGTGCACGAAGATTGGACAAAATACATTCATACATATATGTATGTGCCTGCATTGTTAGTACAAAGATTATACGCACATGCATGTAGTTGTAATTGTGTGTGCACCGATATAGTCAGTTGAAAATAAAATTAATGGGGGAAAATGCAGCAAAAATGTGGGTTGCCATACGCCGACGAGCTCCACTATTAGAGGACGATGAAAAATAAAATGCTGACATGACATCGTCATAACCTTTGAAAGAATAGATGTACAAATAACAAATAATAAAATTCAAAAACAATAACTTACGTTAGAGTGGAAGAAAGTACCTATGCCGCACTCTGAATTTGCATAAAGGCGAAAGCGTTTGTTTGCTAGTGAGAAGCCAGTAATGAATTCAATTAGCCGAAAGTTCATATTTTTTCTTTACTTGCCATTACTGCTGACATTGTCTTTCGGAATTTAATGCAACCATGATCGCTGTTATAAATGCCCTCCAGCAGTGCGCTTTCCTGTGAAAGCCGTACCCAAAGACGTAGGCAACGACCTTTATACTAAATTGTAATTGAAATGGGTGAAGTAAAAATATCTGACCCTTTTCCGCTAGACGTCTGTAGGGTCGACGCTTCATTACTCTGAAAAAATGATTTGGCATTTTTTTGTTAGTAAATCCATTTGTATGTTACTCTTTCCAAAATGGAGATCAAAATAAATTTAAAACATACGATACACTCTTCAGTATTACTACAACCAAGTTAAAAAGTCCGGCTACAAAATAAGTGCTACAAATGACGCTTATACTCGTAATTATTTGTTTAAACGTAAACAAGTCCACACATTTTTGATTGGTATGGATTGAATGGATTGAAAAATTTGTCACATATGAGAAAAATTGGTCACATATGATTATGATGGTGTGCGTCTTCATGTTGTTCCACAAATGGAGGGCCAGCTTAGAGGCCACCGCTATTAGAAACAACTATAATTTGGTGTTTCATGCGCGCCAATTAATTTGGCCACGGCGGCCATCGAAACGAACACGAAAATCAGTCAAAACTTTGAGTAAAATTGGCATTTTCTTCATTTCACGTATCGAGTGCGTTAACGTATCTTACAAGACAACCCTTAATGTTTGTCCTCTGGCTGACTCTCCTCTGAGAAGGTGAAATCATTCCCTAAGTGTCTAAAAATTATTAAAGTTTGCATAATAATTTAAAAAATTAACAAGAGATATAACTTATTGCTTGCTTTCGGATACGTGTTTCGAAGAGTTTCACCTTAATTCTGGAATGTTTTCCCCGGTTTCAAGGCTATTGATTATCTTGAATTACAGCCAGATAGATATCGAGCTAGGATTGACCTCGCAAAGACAAGGGGACAATGTATTCTAATTCAGCAACCTCAAAAACATATATAGCAGTTTTTTGTAATATTTCCTGCGAATATTCCATGTTTGACCGTGAACTGATCTTCAATTTGACTCCAGAAGGACAAATAGATATGGTTTCGGACTCAGCAACCCCAAAACCGTTTTTATCAATTTTTTGAAGTTTTCCCGGTGAATGCTCTAAAAACTCGCCCACTTTTCATATGTTTCTCTGATGTTGCAAGCAATAACTCTCATGAGTTTGTTTGATTCAAAAAATTAGCACTGATCCCAAATTAATTCTTACTAAAATGTGCACGGGTATATACTACTGTGGGCAAAAAGTAAGGTGAATTTATTTGTGAAAATTCGCGGGAATAAAATTTCGCTCTAGTTATTTTTTTCATGAGTTGGCAGCACTGTTAATAACATCTGGGCCAACTTTCATGTGAATGTCATTATCAGTAATATATTTACGCTTGTGTTTACCAAACGACCAAGAGTGCATTTTTCGATTTTTACAATGTCTGATTTGATTGAGCAGAGAAGTGCCATCAAATTTTGTTTGCGGAATGAAATTTCGGCTGCAGAAACGTTTAGCATGTTGCAGACCATGTCGCAGAAAAATGTTTATAAGTGGTACAAAGACTTCAAAGAGGGTCGAGAACGTGTTGATGACTTGGAGCGCTCCGGACGACCATCGACGTCAACAGATGACCAACACGTCAATAAAGTGAAGGAGTTAGTGCTCAAAAATCGTCAGTTGACTGTTAAAGACCTTACTGATATGATCGGAATATCAAAAGGATCTGTGAAAACCATTTTGAAAGACCATTTGGGCCTACGAAAAGTCAAATCACGTGTGGTACCGAAAACTCTCAATTTCTTGGAAAAAAGTCGTCGCGTTGATGTGTGTGAAACAATGCTTTCAGACTATCAGGACAAGCTCAAATGCATCATTACGGGAGATGAGACTTGGGTTTATGCTTACGACCCTGAAACAACCAACCAATCAAGCGAATATCGTGCTAAAGGCGAGGCCAGACCGAAAAGAGCACGTCAAAGTCGTTCAAAAATAAAGGTCATGATGACAGTTTTTTTCGATTTTCGTGGTGTGGTGCACTATGAATTCCTTCCAACTGGCCAAACTGTTAATAAGGAATATTATTTGAGCGTTATGCGTCGTTTACGTGAAGCAATTCGTCTAAAAATACCAGAATTATGGGCCAACAACTCTTGGTTTTTGCATCACGATAATGCAACGTCTCACACTGTACTCGGTCTTCGTGACCATTTCGCCAAAAATTCCACGCATATCGTTCCACAACCACCGTATTCGCCTGATTTGGCTCCGTGTGACTTCTGGATATTCCCAAAACTCAAGAGACCACTCCGGGGAACGCGTTTCGAGTCGATTGAGGAGATAAAAGCTGAATCGAAGAAGGTGCTGATGGCTATACCGGAAATGGACTATTTGTCATGTTTCGGGGATTGGAAAAATCGTTGGCATAAGTGTATTTCATCGAGAGGGGACTATTTGGAAGGGGATGAAATTGGTTTACAAGAATAAATAAAGATTTTTCATTTTACAACCAAATTCACCTTTCTTCTTGCCCTCAGTAGTAAAGTTCGCTTAAGTTAAGTTAATTTAGTAAGAAATGCTTTTTGAACAACGAAAAATTTTGAAAGGCCAATGCTGTTTAGAAGAAACATAAATGCATCAGTGACCTCCAATTTTTGTGTCTCGAAAAAAAAATTTTTAATGACTTGTGATAAAAATCTGTTCCATAAAATACCCAATAATTGAAGATTTTTGTTACTAATAAGCATTTATGTAAGCGTCTGAATGCATTTAAAGCTGAACTATTGCAGGTGTTTACTGCCAGCTTCACCAAAAGGCCGTCTGTGTATCTAAAACATTTGGCTGCTTTATTGCCAACTATCAGACGTAAAGAATTAAGTACGCTTTTTTAACGCGTATTAATCGAAAGGCTGCGCTCCTATGCCATTATATAATAATAAAGTATAAATGTCATAAAAATGTATTTTCGTATGTAAGTAGATGGGTGTGTCTATGAGTAGTTGTGTGCAATATGTATAGATATGTATGTCTGTATCCATTGGTAATTACGAGATATTAATGTGATTCTGTTTAATTTCTATTTATATCGTAAACATCCACACACGTAAGTGAGCATAAAAGGTGCTATTACATAACTCAACTGACATTGGTCTGGAAAAATAGCAAAACTTATGTTAAAGGTCTGCGCCCATCATTTTTTTAACATGATGTCGTCTCTTTCGAATGCCGTGCCTCCCACTTCTGTAAACAAATCTTTGAAGACATAGTATACGCTTCGCTAATGAATATTGATGCTTTCCATTTCAATTCAACCGGGCTATTCGGGTCATGTTCTTCGATTTCGATGTAACTTAAATATGTTGCTCTCTGGTCGAAATAATGAGACACGTATTTTTTTGTTCGCCCGAAAAAATTTTTTTTCAAGAGTTATCGGCAATTTTGTTTTTCGCCTCAAACTCGATTTTTTTTAATTATATAAGAAAAAAATTTTTTTAAATGCCCATAACTTAGTCAAAAATGAACCGATTTTAATAATTCTGGGTTCAAAATGATCGTAATTACTTACACAAGCGACTTCATGTAGAAACAATTGCAAAAAAGTAGTTGAAAATTTTTGATTTAGCAAAAAAGAAAAAAAATTTAAATTTTTTCAAAATTCAATATTTCAAAAAGTGTATTTTTTTTTTTTTTATAACTTTTTCCAAATCAAAAAAACATCTCAAACTTTAATTGAGCTGCATGCCTAGTAGCTAAAATGAGTTGTTTTTGAGTAATGAATTTTTGAGTAAACACCCTGTTTCGCACTTTTTGTTTTTTGCAAAATAAAAAATGTTCAACTACTTTTTTGCAACTATTTCTAAATGAAGTCGCTCGTGTAAGTAATTACGATTATTTTGAACCCAGAATCATTAAAATCGGCTTATTTTTGACTAAGTTATGAGTAATTAAAAAAAATTTTCTTATATAGATTCTTTCCATTTCAATTCAAAAGGGCTATTCGGGACATGTTCTTCGATTTCGATGTAACTCAAATATGTTGCTCTCTGGTCAAAATAATGAGACACGTATTTTTTTGTTCGCCCGAAAAAAATTTTTTTCAAGAGTTATCGGCAATTTTGTTTTTCGCCTCAAACTCGATTTTTTTTAATTATATAAGAAAAAATTTTTTTTAAATGCCCATAACTTAGTCAAAAATGAACCGATTTTAATAATTCTGGGTTCAAAATGATCGTCATTACTTACACGAGTGACTTCATGTAGAAATAGTTGCAAAAAAGTAGTTGAAAAATTTTTATTTTGCAAAAAACAAAAAGTGCGAAACAGGGTGTTTACTCAAAAATTCATTACTCAAAAACAACTCATTTTAGCTACTAGGCATGCAGCTCAATTAAAGTTTGAGATGTTTTTTTGATTTGGAAAAAGTTATAAAAAAAAAAAAAATACACTTTTTGAAATATTGAATTTTGAAAAAATTTAAATTTTTTTTCTTTTTTGCTAAATAAAAAATTTTCAACTACTTTTTTGCAATTGTTTCTACATGAAGTGGCTTGTGTAAGTAATTACGATCATTTTGAACCCAGAATTATTAAAATCGGTTCATTTTTGACTAAGTTATGGGCATTTAAAAAAAATTTTTTCTTATATAATTAAAAAAAATCGAGTTTGAGGCGAAAAACAAAATTGCCGATAACTCTTGAAAAAAATTTTTTTCGGGCGAACAAAAAAATACGTGTCTCATTATTTCGACCAGAGAGCAACATATTTAAGTTACATCGAAATCGAAGAACATGACCCGAATAGCCCGGTTGAATTGAAATGGAAAGCATCTATTATAATTTACTAGCCCTTACCCGGCGCGTCGCTCCCACTGAAAAACTAATTTTATTGGAAGAGTTACTCGTATTTTGGTTAATTAAAACAAATAATGAGTACACTTCTTGAAATTTAATGTGTCCATATGGCGATCAATATATCGGTGTCTCTTTTCTTCTTATTACGTTAATATATGTAATATATTATGTTATGACAATAGTACGCAGGTCGAAATAAAATATTGTTGGACTATATTCTTTCAGTACTTATCTTTTGTTTGATGGGCTCCTGTTACCATTTCCCAACAACTTTTCGGCAAAGTCAGGACGTTGATATTTGATGATTTCAAAATCATGCAATATTGGTTTGTATGGAACGGTTTCTTTATCAATACAGCCCACTTTTCATAATTTGGTATATTGGTATATTATGCATCTGTGCCAAATCCCTTTTTAGGTGTTTGGCCGAGCTCCTCCTCCTATTTGTGGTGTGCGTCTTGATGTTGTTTCACAAATGGAGGGACCTACCGTTTAAAGCCGACTCCGTACGGCAGATATTTTTTAAGAGGAGCTTTTTCATGACAGAAATACACTCGGAGGTTTGCCATTGCCGGCCGATGGGCGACCGCTATTAGAAAAAACTTTTTCTTTACTTTGATCTTTCACCGAGATTCGAACTGCGATCTCTATGTACTTAACTAATGGCAGAAATACACTCGGATGTTTGCCATTGCCTGCCGAGGAGCGACCGCTATTAGAAAAAACTTTTTTCTTCATATTGGTGTTTCACGGAGATTCGAACCTACGTTTTCCAAATTCCGAATAGTAGTCACGCACACACCCATTCCGCTACGGCGGCCACAGTTGAATATTGCTAGTGTTTTTCAGGCAGAAGTCTTTGCGATTCTGCAGGCATGCAAGATGCTTAGAGAACATAGAAGCGAAGGAGATATTAACATTTTTTCCGATAGTCAATCCGCGTTCAAGGCTCTGCCGACGCCATGGTGCAGATCCAAACTAGTCAACTCCTGTTAGGAGTAGGCAGGTCTGA
Source organism: Anastrepha ludens (assembly GCF_028408465.1). Taxonomy (NCBI): domain Eukaryota; kingdom Metazoa; phylum Arthropoda; class Insecta; order Diptera; family Tephritidae; genus Anastrepha; species Anastrepha ludens. The sequence continues at coordinate 61,521,381 of NC_071501.1, forward strand.
TCTGAGTTCCAGGGCATAGGAATATAGAGGGAAATAAAGTTGCTGATGGGCTTCCCAGGAAGTGGACTGAATTGGTCTCAAAGATCTTCTATCTGGTCATCGGCATCCTCCTGACTGTTGCGCAACTTATTTTCAGAAGAGCGCAGAAATGAAGGAGCTCCATTTCTTCATGTACAATTTCGAAAACCCAGTGGCCCCAGTTCAATAGACGCAAGTTTCAGAACGTGCTGGGGCCTCCACGCCATTCAATTTCCAAAGTTCAAGCTGTATTTACCGGTTATTGGATGATCGGCGCACACACGGGAAAACTAGTTTTACTAATTAACCCCATTGGAGACCTTTCAGAGAAGGAGACTGTTGAGCACTTATTATGTAAATGTCCGGGTTGGGCAGCTAAACGATTAAGGCATTGGGTGTTTCCTTCGACAGCTTGGAGCAGTGCGCTAACCTAAATCCGATCAATCTTCCCACGTACATCAACTACTCTGGCTAGCTGAAGACATCTGCCTATTGCAGGTCTCAAAATCAAAACGGCGTTTTAGTGCTAATTGGGGAGTGCCGCAGTGGTACTTCAACCATTTGACCTACCTGTTCTACTTCCAGTAGTATTTATTATCAACTTTTTAAACCAGATTAATAGGTTCTGATTACATTTTGGCTGTAATCTCTAATCAGATGCCTTTGTCGACGGCGTCAATCCAATTTTTTATTATTTGGCAAATATTGCAACGAATCAAAACTAATTTATTTACATACACTAACACTACTTCTCAATGTAAACGTACATAAACAAATCTTAACTATGCGTGACTTGATCGTATATTAAAAATAAAAATTTACCACCAAATTTCTTCTGAGCCTCAAATTTGTATACCTATGCACACTATGCACTATAATTTTTTCAACGTAATGGTCGTTTGGGACCGTGATATATGTAGACATAAAAACCGACTTATGTAGGGTTATTCAATAGGTGCGCTTCAACTTTTTTCCGATAGGGAGGGCGAACGACGCAATATTTTTTATTTTTCGCTTGTCATTTGTAAACTTCATTAGTATACATTTCATCATGGAACGGTACACACTTGAGCAACGATTGCAAATCGTGCAAATTTTTTATGAAAATAATCGTTCTGTTGCTGCTACTTTAAGAGCATTACGGCCATTTTACGGTCCATTTAACAAGCCGTCCCGTTTTGGGGTTATGTGAAGTCATTGGTCTACAGTAACAAGCCGGCGGCGATTTGTGAGCTCAGAGCCAATATTGAACGCGAAATTGCTGGAATTTCGGCCGATTTATGCAAAAGAGTGGTCGAAAATTGGGTTCAACGATTAGACTTCGTAAAACGTGCACGCGGTGGTCATGCATATAGATGTACCAGATTAGCTGGTTGGTATTTTCTACCCTACGTATAACGTTTTTATTATGATTTTTTTATTATTGTATATTCGATTATCATTAAATGATCAAAGGAAAACGGGGATGTGGTAAGATATATAAATTTTTTTGGCATTTTAATTCTTCTTTTTTTAAATACATATCAAGAATACAGTTATTTTAAGTCCACTTTAAAGAGGTCTTCTCAAACTTGTTACTTTTGAAGTCCATGCGCTACAACTCAAAAGGAAGTTTTTTGTTTTAGTTTTAATCTCACAAGAACAAGAACATATTAGCCTATTTTTTTAGACCGAATATGTCAGCACAATTTGTATCGCCGAAATATTCCTTAAAGGAAGGTTTTTTCTCCAAATTAAATGATTTTCAATTAATGTGAAAAAAACCGGTAGCACTTACCCCCTTTTCAAGCGTTTTTTTCCATGTGCACCTAGGCCGACCTTACCGTCTGCTACCGTCTGCGGGTTCCATACTAGCACCTGTCGGGGTCCTTTCGTAAGGTATGTCCGACCCATTTCCACTTTTTATGTTTTATCTCAGACTGGATAAGTAGGTGCTTGCCCTGATAATTTGTGTTGAATATTGTTCTGGGCCACCAGTTGTACAGAATCCGCAAGCAAGTCCGCCATCAACCATGTTTCGCAGCCGTACAAAAGAACTGATTTGACGTTAGAGTTAAAAATGCTGAGGAATTCCAGACTTTGTTAAGCACGCCCCTTTTGCGATTCTAGAATGAACGTCTTCTACTGCACCGCCGTCTGTACAGATAAAGCTTAAAAAGTAAGTGAAGTGGTCGCCACATTCACTCTGAATGATTTCGTTCCCCAGACGCATTATATACAGTCAGACATAATCTTAGGTCAATCAAGTTAATGTATCACGTCGATACCGCTGCAGATTCGACTCATCAACCAACAATGTAATAGATTTTAGCTCCAGCTTTAGTTTAGAAACCGGAAAATTTCTTTTTGTCAGACAGTTGATGAGCAAACGAAAAGAGCTCAAGCGCACCATAAAGATAGGTGCAGTATATCAGCTCGTTTGTTGAAGCTCGCTTTATGGCTCAGATGACGAATAAGCCTGCAAAATGTCTATGGCTATAACGTGCCTCAGAAAACATGCTCCGGGTATGTACTCGAGAACTTCAGTCCTACCCGAACTTAAATTTCTCTATTTGTTGGTTTTGTTTTCGTTTTTGGCATGCCCATACTACACCACGTGGGTGTCAGCGCCGCGATCTTAAAGCGTAAAATGATTTCTCCTTGTTGTTGGCCTTTATGTTGCATTAATTCCTTTGGCGCTTTTCAAAAATACTGATGCTGATAATGTACTGTAATGCTGTCGTTATTGTTGTCATTATTGTTTGTGTTGTTGGCAAATATAAATCAACGTCAACAGACAGCGTTGAATGTTAAATGAGCGAATTACAAGACGCGCGGGCGCTGAGCCTAGCTACCACTGCCACCCCCATACCCAGTTGAGCGTCTATGAGCAGAATGCTTGCTCCTCCATACCTCCTGGATGCTGCTTGCTGCAACCGAGCTAATCCTACGCACCTCTATTCTTTGGGCAATGCATGCATCGGTATAATGTTCTGTTCGCGACTGTGTGATTTACTCGTAAATGATGACCACATTTTTGTTGTAGTTATTGAAGTTATCCGTTGTTGCTAATGTTGCAGTTCGTTTGATGCTCTTCTTATTGTTGCAGACGCATTTTTGACGGTTCATTCTAATGAAGCTATTTTTTCTGCTCAATTTTGTTCCTTTAATTTTTATTTATTTTGCAAGCCTTAGATTTTGGGAGCGTGGGCCTACGAGGGCTGAATTTGTATATGTATGTATGTTGGCGCATCAAAGTTGTATACCCATTAGATTCGTTGCTAGCAATCAACGGTACAGCAATTGCTTGAATTGCGGAAGCGTACATTCGAAAATAAATTCTATGGAAATGGATTACCATATACACAAAAAAGGGAATAAATGACTTTCAGCATGGATTTTAATTGTTAAAACACCACAGATTTAATTATTTTTCATTTATTAGCTGAGATGAATAAACCTCTGGAAATTTTCACAAAAACAAGAAATAAATAGTAAGAAAAAAAATTTCTTGGCTCTAGCAGCCAGTGTGCTAGCATTGGTTATACTGTGTATTTCTCCAACAAATAATTGTAATAATAACAAAAATAAGATACAAAAAAATTATAAATATTTAAGAATGGCCTGACTTGCAATATTTTCAGTTTTTATTTTTATTTTTGTTTATGTGTTTTGAATGGATACATTTTTACAGACTATGTACAATAGTTTAGTAATTACTAAGAAAAAACGATTTGAGATGGTTGACTAAGATGCCGTACGGTCATGTAAAATCAGCACCAGAAGAATTGAAAAACAAATTTATAGCTGCACATACCCTAGAAATTGGAGCATTCACCCCGTAATAATTTAAGGTTTCGTACTGTCAAAGTTAATTAGGAATATTAAATTGAATTTTACTTCAAAGGGAATCAATCAATCAATAGTTCCAATAATGGTACGAATAGATCGTCTGATATCAAGTGGAAACATTCAGAAAAGTTTAAAGATCGGAGCGCAAAACGAAGAAAAACTTCCTAAACTCTCTCAATCCGGTTAGAGAGACTTATTTGGTCCGGTCTCCAAACAGCAGCGGTATACTCTAATATCGATATAACAAAAGCGCAATACAAAGTTTTGAGGGTGAATGAGTTAGTAGATGCAGAAAAATTTCTGCGTACGAATACTAGGATCGAATATGACCGTCTTATTACGTGGTTAATATGGCTGGTGAAATCCAGCATGCAGTCGAAAATAACACCCAAGTCTTTAATTTCTTCAACGGATTGCGGAGGTGAGCCAGCAATACTATACGAAGTATGCAAAGTATTGATTGATTTAGCAAACTTTACGTGAAAGCATTTGCTTATATTTAGTGACAAAGATTCAAATAACACCAGTTCTGGGCATTTGCAACTTTTCAGAGTCACGAGCACTGTTAATTGCCGCGAATATTTTAGGATCATCAGCATACGAAAGTGTTCAGCAAATGAAAAGTATGAACCAATATCGTTAATAAAAAGAATAAGAAGGAGGGATACTAAAATACTTCCCTGCAGGACATCAGAAGACGCAATAATAAAATCGACGATAGCTTCGGCCTGTAATTGCTAACATCTCTTATATTTCCACTCTTAAATATAGGGGTAGCGGATGTTAATTTCCAGTCATCAATAAAGATACCAGAGGACAACGATTTATTAAAGAGAGAAGAGCAAGAAACAAGCAGTTTTTCAGCAAGATGGCCGAGAGGCCATACGAGTCAATTTTCGATGTGGTCTTGAGATTCATAATACCCTTGACGACATCAGTATCAGATAGGTACAATGACCCAAAATTAAGAAATCAAAAACTATTAGAGGGCAAACTAGGATCGAAGTTCAAGTCGGTTGGCAGATTCTGCATATTTAAAATACTTATTTAGAATGAGGCAGGCAACGGCAAACCTCCATGTGTATTTCTACCATGAATAGTTCCTCATAAAAAATATCTTCCGTTCGGAATCGGCTTGAAACTATATGTCCCTCCATTTGTAGAACAACGAGAAGACGTACACCACAAATAGGAGGAGGAGCTCGGCCAAACACCCAAAAAGGAAGTACGTGGCAATTATATATATGATATATATGCATATATATTTAAAAATATAATCAGCACATGCGTTAATATTCATCAGATTATGCGCACCTTAGCTCGTTACCTCCTAGTTGACAATCTTAGGTATGTTTTGCTTTTGTAAGTTCAGCTAAAGCATGCAATTGTGAAGGTGGTCTGCTTCACAATTTGAATGGTGCAAAAGCAAACAGCTGTTATAAGATATCACTTGTCGGACTCCGAAGGCAAAGTTCGTTCGCAGTTATAAAGTTGGCCGGCCCCTTGGAATATTTTGTACTTGTAAATGCAATTTGTAGCTTTACATTGACGACAGAGCAATGGTTTGTGGATTGGAACTTATGGCGAACTTTATTTCACTGGCATTTTAATTGTTGTTCTTCCTACTAAAAAAGAAGACCCCAATCGCCCCTCTGCTCTCTTTCGCTCCACTTCTATTGAATTTCTTTTTGCGACCTTACTCGCATCAAATAGCACTAACACTAATCCAACATTGAATTTACCCCTTCTTCCGCTACCTTGCGTGCCTCAATTCATCCACCTTTCACTATCAACAAGAAATCTCTCTCAGGACTTGACTTGGGTGTGGGTGGATTATGACAGACGCTTGTAACTGCATAAATAGAACAAGGGTCGGCAATCATGACAAAAATCCGAACTACAAAAAAGATAACTGAGAAAAAATTAAACATTTGTGCAAAGCCTAAAAAAGTAACATTTCAGCATGTTGCTGCACAACAACAACATTGGCAGCATAGTTGAAAACGATGTGCGCAATTGCTATGTACTCTTGATACTTTTGTTATTTTGGTTTTGTTGTTGTTATTGTTGTCGTTGATGTATGCTGCTTTCCTTCAAATGCTTGTTGCTTTTGTTGTGATTGTTGCTTGCGATTGTATGTAATCTGCGCTTGCGATGTAATTGTTTCTAACGAAGCTCACTCTAACAGCAGCCAAACCAACAAGAACTACAAAGTACCAGACCAAAATTTATAAGAAAAAACGCCGCCGCCACCGCACACGAAATATGAAGCGGTAAAAAGCAGCAAAAAAAACAACAACATTTCATTGTTTGGTTGTCGTCAGCGTCGTCGACTTGTTGCTGACTTATGTTGCTGACATTGTTCTACTTGTTGTCGCTTGCGATGGTAATTGTGAAGGAAGTAGTGATGGCGCTGACGATCGTTTTAGTGGATTGTCGAATACTTGAGCCTGTTGGCAATAGGGATGGCACAGCAATGAAAGCGCATGTAAATTAAATCATTCAATGTTGACATTTCCGCAAAATTCCTCCTACAACAGCGTATAAAAGAAAGAAAAAAATAGCAACCGGATAGATACAGCAAATGAAAGGAAGTCATGGCATTCAGAATGCGAATGCGAAGAAAGACGCCTTTTGGAATTGCCCATATAATCAAATTTTTTCTGCATCCAATTCAAAGAACTCTTGGAGGACAATATCTCATTTGCATTCATCAACTTGGAAATACCGACGAAGCAATGATCTCCGACTTAAACCAAACAACTTGAAAGAAGCCTTAACAATCTTAATATCCCAAAGAAATAAGTATCACAACATTTTATAAACTTTTTGCTTAGTGAAAATTCTTAAACACATATGTTCTCAGTTTATAAGATTATGTTGATGACGCACAGAGGCACACAAAACACGGATGGTATATGATTTAATTGCCATGACAATTTTACGTAAAACTGAAGAACCTAAACAACGCAAAGTAAAGTAATAACATCTCCCATAAAACGGAAATGCAAACTAAAAGCACAAAGCGTCAATGGCCGATTTAAAAAAAATAGATATTGGAGACGCAAAATCAAAACTTAATTTTTGGAGTTTTTTATACTTCAAAAGTGCTCTGATTATAAGTGCATGGGAAAGGTAAAGCTGAGAGCACAAAAAATTAATTTTGAAAACGAAGAGCTTTGCTGGGTATATTAAAACTAATCAGCCCAAGAAGTTCAGAGCAGTCAATGGAACCAGAGATTACATCTTAAAAATTCATAAGATACTGGATTATTCTTCTGTTGTCAAGTGTCTTTGAATTAAGTGCGAACTAGGGTTTTTCAATTGGCGCGGGTCGATTTTGGCGCCCTGTGGCAGCCATTTTGTTTTGGTGACATCTGTCAAATCTTTTGTTTATTATTCAGTTGTTTAAGTCAAATCATCATGGCAAGTTACATGATTGAACAGCACGTTCAGATGATAAAACTTTATTATCAAAATCAGTGTTCATTAACGCAAACGTTGCGCGCATTGCGCCCATTTTTCGGTAGACGTGGTGACCCTTCCAATTTCTTAGGGCCCATATTGAACCATATGGACCTAGACGACATGTGGTTCCAGCAGGACGGCGCTTTATAAGAGGGAAGTGGCTCTTCAAATGTTACCGGTTGGAGGGCTAATCGAATGAACTTATGTTGCTCCGTTTCAGTTCTATTACATGAAATTATAAATCGGACTCTATATAAAAGAGCATACTCGAGTTCTGCACAAATGAACAAATTGTAAAGAAGTTTCCTCGTATACGGGTATTCGAAATCCTTTGATTAGGAGCGCAAAACGGCTATAATACTGTGAATATAGCAAACACATTCCCTAAAAAATCTTTAACAAATCTCATATCAATGGCCTTTACTACACTTATTTTCTTATTTTATTTGAAGTCATATCGCGAAGTTCATAGAGCACTGGTGGCATTACCGATCTTCTAAAATGAGCCATGCTGGCTGAATTTTAAAAAATAATTCCAACAATACTTCGAGGCTAATCACGACGAGTTCTTGTACTTTTTCGGACTGGTTCGAGATTCGACTCCATTTCCATTGGGCAAAATCTCCATTTATATAAAAATACAGGTATATGATTTTTCTAAAGTTCAAGCCTAAAACCATCATCGCTAAAAAAAATAGGAAGAAAATTCATAAGAATTCCTTTGAGAGAAAAATAAAACTCATTATTTGCTTTTTTCGTATCTAAGATAACAAGCCGGTTGCCTTATAGGAGTATGCTCGTACTCTGCTTTATAGGTATGTAGTTAGTTTTATATTTATTACATTTTACAACATTTACATTACGAGCACATAAATAACTTCCAAAAAAACAAATTTGAGGGCATAACACTAATTTACGAACATACGAGGTGTGTTCAAAACATAAGCTAAGTTTTCAAATTTCGCGGGCTACGTACATTCCACTTTCAATTATTATTTTTTTATGTTGTCACACTAGTCTCGAAGATGTACACAGTTTTAGCAAAATGGCAAGTTTAGTTGGTTTCTGAGAGGCATAAAAAAGAGAAGAGTTTTGCGTGTTTGCCGATTTTCTGCTATCGAAAAAATGGATCAAAGAAGTTGCTTTAAATTTTGTGTAAAAAATGAAATTAAGTGCTCACAAGCACTTGAAATGGTGACAGTGGCATACGGTGAGAGTACTCTGAGTCAAAATTGCTAAGTTTTGACCAAAACAACGTTCCATGAGTATCGCTCAGGAATTGTTGATTGACGTCAACGATAATCTAGATTTGCGTGGAAGGGTCATAACTGGTGACAAATCATGGGTATATGGGCGATCTGACACCTCTCAGTTGAAAAGGTTGGTCACATCCCTCAATTGTGGCAGAATATACTTTGAACATAAGCAAACTATTAAGGAAGTTATTTCCAAATACAAAAAAATCAAATCAACAAAAACAAATTTCAAAACAAAACAAAAATTCATGGGTGTATGCTTTTGACATCGAAACCAAAGCCCAATCGTCCCAATGGAAGAATCCAGGAGAACCAAGACCAAAAAAAGCACGCCAAGTTTGATCAAATGTCAAGGTTTTGCTCACTGTTTTCTTCGATTACTATGGCGTAGTGCATCAGGAGTTCTTACCACAAGGTCGTACTGTAAATAAGGAGTATTACCTTGAATTTATTCACCGTCTGCGTGAAGCAATACGAAAAAAACACCCGAATTGTGGAAAAAAAATGCATGGCTCATGTATTATGCTAATGCACCTGCTCACTCGCCTTTGCTCCGTATTCACCAGATTTGGCCTCTGCGACCTTTTCTTGTTCCCAAGATGAAGAGACCCATGAAAGGACGGCGTTTTGCGACGATTGATAAAAACCGAATCGCTGAGAGCTCTAGGATATATCAAAAAGTGCATATCAGAACTGCTTCGAGGATTGGAAAAAATGTTTGCACAACTGTAATATATCTGAGGGAGACTACTTTGAACGAGATAAAATACAAATTGATGAATAAATAAATATATTTTGAAAAAAATTAAAATTCACCTTATTTTTTAACACACCTCTTACAATTGGCTGAACAACTTAATTCAATAGAGCCTCATTATCTATTTATTTAAAAATTATAATCGGTAAATACAATAATTTTCCAATGTTTTCTGGTTTATACATCTAAACTTTTTTTTAATATCTCAGGAGTCAAATTACTGCAGAATTTTGTGAAATTATTATGCCCGGAAAGAAATAAGTAACATGCTGCAACGATACATCGACAATACCTTTGCCATCCATCACCAATACACATCAAAACCGGGATTAACATATCTCTGTAAGCTGTGAGTGTCATTCAGTTGACAAATTTGGGGCTTCTTGGAGCTTTTCAATAAACTTTCTTTTTTGGCAGTGATATTATCAATTGAACTTCCGGGGTAAATGGATTTTATGGCGGTCCACTAAAATGTTTCCATTAACTTTATTTATTCAAGGCTCTGTTAAACGATTGATAAAACTTAGATCGGCCATTTTCGTAAGGGATTTTAATTACTTTTATAAGTTTCTTAAGCTAAAACGAACTCATTTTAGTGAATTTTAGATGCTCTGCCTAATATCTGTTCAAAGAAACGCCATCGAATTGGCCAATGCAGTGGTCAGAAGACATTCTCGTGCAGCTAATGGCTGACATCTGGCTGTATTTCCAACAGCCCGAACACACTAAAAATTAAAAACACACTTAAAAATTAACATATCTTAACACGTTCCCTGTCCGCTGAGCCACATATGGTTCAGTAAACGTGCGCCTGATAAGCACTGATACGTTCCTGAGCCATATGTGCGTCCGGGGGTATATGAACCACATTTGTTTCATGAACGTGCAGAAGCAAAAATGTCCCTCTACGCTCATGGACCATATGTGTTTCAGGTAGAAATACGCTACATCCGTTTTTTTTTTATTATTATTACTAAAGCTATCCTATGACTACAAAAAAACAAATTATTCAAAAAACTTGAACTTGTCGGTCAATTGTGCATTTTTGTATTGGGACAGGGAACGTGTTAAGGAACCTTTGTACAAATTTAACTACTATTATAGTACAAAAAAATCACCGAAATTATTTAATGGTCATTCCCAGCTACAAAAATGTTCAATCATTTTCAAAGTTCAACTAGTAAAGGCTCACATGTGATAGAAAACAATAAAGTGTAGGTGCGTTAAGGGGGTAGTATGGTTAATTCGGTGTAAAACAAGCATATTTTTCGAAATTTTTTTTGTCGACACAGTTGATTTATTCAAAATTTTAAAATTACTTCATTATAAAGTCATATTTAATGAATATTGTGTGAAATTTTCATTGATTTTTATGAAGAAATGAGTTGGTGGCAGCGAATCTTCGCGGACGTCTCATAAAAAAGTTTGTCCCTCAGAACTCATTACTGGATCAACTAAAATCAAAAAACCAAATTGATTTCATCAGCTAATAAAGTTTCGCAGGTAACAACGTCGAATTTTTTTTTTTTTTTTTTTTTTTAAATTTTTTAAAGCGCTTTGAAGTCAAAACACCGATTTTTCATAAAAAAAACTTGAAAACTTTGTTGTTTTAATATATGACAAAATTTAAAAAAAAAAAAAACTCGACGTCATTACCTCGTGAATAAAGTAAAGAAACAAAAAAACCAAATTTGAAAAGAATCGGTGCAGTAGATATGAATCTGCAGTGGACACCGACCGTAAAAAAGGCAAGTGTGAGAAAAACGCGTTTAAAGATTTTCGGCAGCGTGAAATCCGGTTGGAGAGGTAGATACTTAATCCTTTGTGTCTTTGTCAATTTTACTCTAATGCACTTCAAACTTTCACACAATAATCTTAAGATGTTATAGAATAATTTAAAAAAAAAAAAAAAAAAAAATGAAAAAAAAAAAAAATACCATACTACCCCCTTAATATGCGCATCACTATGCGCACTTAATGGAAATCTACAAGATCTTATAACCTCGCAGCAGCAGCCTCAGCTGTCATCCGGTATATTAAAAAAAATCACAATATTTTGGAATAAAGTACTATTCCATTCAAACTGGATTAAATCGTTCAATAACCATGCCCTCTTTCATATAGAAATAATTTTTGCATAAGTTTTGAATGAAAAACTAAAAAATTATCAGAGTTCTTGGTCTAATTTGAAATTTCGTAAATGTGCATATGCACCCATATCTTTTGAGAAGTATTTTTAACTTCAGAAATTTTATTACAAAAAAGGAAGTAAATCTAGATTTTATATTATAGACGCATCTTAAACAATCTTCCAATGTTATAAAAATTTCCAGTCGGTAGTAGGGAAATACAGGTATGGTGTCAGACCTCGGTGTACACTAAACCATCGCTACCGTCGTCCACCACAGCTACCTGGTATTGTTCCCTTTATGGCTTTACACTAATTCTGTAGATAGTTTTGAGTCTCGGCCCAATCAGTGTGTGATGCCATAACTACCACCAAGAAAGTTTGCGATCAATTGGGCAGGAAGTGGAACCACTGCCAAATGCTAGATTGACTGGAGAATTTTGGCATCAGTTATCGACTAACCGTACATACATATACCATCCTGACCAAAAAGATACTGGAGTTCATTCAAAAAATTCAAAATAATAGGTCTATTTATAAGTTCGTGCGGTTTTACAACAGATGGCGTAACTTGATTATTATTCCATCGATCCACATTTCCAAACATTCATTGGAGAGCTACTGTCGTAAGGCACAAACGTCAGTATAAGTTTTTTATTTGAAGCGTAAACAACAATATTTTTACCACACTTGAAAATGTCGAATTTCGTGCCAAATAATGTGTTTTTGCGGGGAATTCTTCTTCATTATTTTAATATGAAGAAAAAAGCAGCCGAAAGTCATCGTATCTTGGTGGAAGTTTATGGTGAGCATGCTCTATCTGAGCGAACGTGCCAGAAGTGGTTTGCACGCTTTAAAAGTGGTGATTTTGGCTTGGAAGACGAAGAACGCGAGGGTGCGCCGCCAAAGTTCATGGATACCGAATTGGAGGAATTGCTCGATCAAGATCCGGCTCAAACGCAAGAAGAGGTTGCAAAAACTTTGGGAGTTGATCAATCAACCATTTCCAAACGTTTAAAAGCCATGGGAATGATCCGAAAGGTAGGCCATTGGGTGCCGTATGAATTGAAGCCAAGAGACGTTGAACGCCGTTTTATGGCATGCGAACAACTGCTTCAACGGCACAAAAGAAAGGGTTTTTTGCATCGAATTGTGACTGGCGATGAAAAGTGGGTCCATTACGACAATCCAAAACGTCGGGCAACGTATGGATACCCTGGCCATGCTTCAACATCGACGTCGGCGCAGAATATTCATGGCCTGAAGGTTATGCTGTGTATCTGGTGGGACCAGCTGGGTGTTGTGTATTATGAGCTACTGAAACCGAATGAAACGATTACGGGGGATGTCTACCGACGACAATTGATGCGTTTGAGCCGAGCACTGCGAGAAAAACGGCCGCAATACGCCGATAGACACGACAAAGTTATTTTGCAACATGACAATGCTCGGCCACATGTTGCACAAGTGGTCAAAACATACTTAGAAACGCTCAAATGGGATGTCCTACCCCACCCGCCGTATAGTCCAGACCTTGCGCCATCCGATTACTATCTCTTCCGATCGATGCAACATGGCCTGGCTGACCAGCACTTCCGTAATTACGATGAAGTCAAAAAATGGATCGATTCGTGGATTGCGGCAAAACCGACCGAATTTTTCACAAAGGGAATCCGTGAATTGCCAGAAAGATGGGAAAAAGTAGTAGTAAGCGATGGACAATATTTTGAATATTAAATTTGTAACCATTTTACGTCAGTAAAGTTTCAAATTTCGAAAAAAAAAACCGCACGAACTTATTCATAGTCCTATTAATATGACTATGAATAAGTTCGTGCGGTTTTTTTCGAAATTTGAAACTTTACTGACGTAAAATGGTTACAAATTTAATATTCAAAATATTGTCCATCGCTTACTACTACTTTTTCCCATCTTTCTGGCAATTCACGGATTCCCTTTGTGAAAAATTCGGTCGGTTTTGCCGCAATCCACGAATCGATCCATTTTTTGACTTCATCGTAATTACGGAAGTGCTGGTCAGCCAGGCCATGTTGCATCGATCGGAAGAGATAGTAATCGGATGGCGCAAGGTCTGGACTATACGGCGGGTGGGGTAGGACATCCCATTTGAGCGTTTCTAAGTATGTTTTGACCACTTGTGCAACATGTGGCCGAACATTGTCATGTTGCAAAATAACTTTGTCGTGTCTATCGGCGTATTGCGGCCGTTTTTCTCGCAGTGCTCGGCTCAAACGCATCAATTGTCGTCGGTAGACATCCCCCGTAATCGTTTCATTCGGTTTCAGTAGCTCATAATACACAACACCCAGCTGGTCCCACCAGATACACAGCATAACCTTCAGGCCATGAATATTCTGCGCCGACGTCGATGTTGAAGCATGGCCAGGGTATCCATACGTTGCCCGACGTTTTGGATTGTCGTAATGGACCCACTTTTCATCGCCAGTCACAATTCGATGCAAAAAACCCTTTCTTTTGTGCCGTTGAAGCAGTTGTTCGCATGCCATAAAACGGCGTTCAACGTCTCTTGGCTTCAATTCATACGGCACCCAATGGCCTACCTTTCGGATCATTCCCATGGCTTTTAAACGTTTGGAAATGGTTGATTGATCAACTCCCAAAGTTTTTGCAACCTCTTCTTGCGTTTGAGCCGGATCTTGATCGAGCAATTCCTCCAATTCGGTATCCATGAACTTTGGCGGCGCACCCTCGCGTTCTTCGTCTTCCAAGCCAAAATCACCACTTTTAAAGCGTGCAAACCACTTCTGGCACGTTCGCTCAGATAGAGCATGCTCACCATAAACTTCCACCAAGATACGATGACTTTCGGCTGCTTTTTTCTTCATATTAAAATAATGAAGAAGAATTCCCCGCAAAAACACATTATTTGGCACGAAATTCGACATTTTCAAGTGTGGTAAAAATATTGTTGTTTACGCTTCAAATAAAAAACTTATACTGACGTTTGTGCCTTACGACAGTAGCTCTCCAATGAATGTTTGGAAATGTGGATCGATGGAATAATAATCAAGTTACGCCATCTGTTGTAAAACCGCACGAACTTATTCATAGTCCTTGGCTATGAAATAATCGTAATTGAAATAATCGCCTTCAAAGTAAATACTTCCCGTCAACGGCAATGCACTTATGCCAGAGTTTGATCCAGCTCTCGAAACATTTCTGGAACTCGGCTTTTGGAATGGCGATCGGAGCCATGTACGATTTTTCTATGACTTCCTTCCGTAGTGATTTTTTGACTCGGCCAAACGGAAAAAAATCGCAGAAGCCATATCAGATGAATTCGATGGCTGTTGTCAAAAATTCACGGATAATGATGGCTCTGTGCGACGGTGCCTAATCATGGTGGAGAATCTGCGAGTGGTTTCCTCCCAGGTTCCTTCTTTTTGATCAATTGCTTCACGTAAACCATAAAACGTCGCATAACGCCCAAATAATAGCTCCTATTAACTATCTGACCTTCTGCCAATATTTTGTTTCGTACAATAACGCGGTAATCCATAAAAACGACGTGATTTTTCAGTATTGGTGCTCACTCACCTGATGAGACCATTTTTACAATTGTAAAAAATCGAAAACGTGTGCACCGGGAGATTAACTCGAGACTCAATCAACAAAAAAACAGAACTCAAATCACATGACTTAGAGCGTCACCTGGTGGTTGTTCGCGGAACTTGTTGTTGGGTGATCCAAAACGAAGTCTTCGACCACAGCTACAATTTTTACACTTTTCATAGATATTAAAAATTCACGCATTGATTATCTGGCCGATTTGAAATGGAAAAGTTATTTCTCTTTATATATGGAAATCCTTTGTTCATTCCTACTAATCAGTTTACCCTTTTATCCTTCGGAATAGCGATCAACTAATTTTGCTCGTCTACGCACTTCACATATAAAAATTCTATTATACTCATAAAGTCAGCAACTTCCAATGAGCCACTTCCAAATTCCTTCATTATGACGCCGCCTACATATCACAACGGGTACCGGACCAAACAGCACCAATACAAAAAACAACAAATGTGTTATTAGCAACATTTACACAAAGTGGTGAACAGAAGAATAGCTACATGAATCTATGACCTCACATACATATGCAGAAGCTCGAGTGTGTGTGTGAATTATTACGGTATGCAGACACACTGACATGATCTTGGAACCGCTATTGGAAAGGATCACCCACAATCGATCAACTGTAACGAGCGGCAAGGCAACAACGCCAAGAACAAAAAACGCAATTCACAGCTACTCTGTGGAAAAGAACAGATAAACGAAGGAAAAGATGAGCCACATTGTGATTTTTGGTGCTTCAGGCAGGAGGAGGGATGGAAAAACATGAAAATAGACACGGAATGCCAATGCCGTTGAGTGAGAACAGCAAAAACACACAAAAAACACAAAAACAAAATTGCATACCATTGCAAGTAACAATAGTAGCCGCTGCAATGAATGCGGAGATTTAACAGCTGCAGCAACAACCATCTACTATAAGCTACAACAACAAAGGCAGTTTAACAATAATGGCACATAACAAAGTGGAAAAAATCTTGTTTTCCGTATTGAAAAACACCATTAGAATTGTGTACGGAAAGAGCAGAAAATCTAACTGTGACTATAACAACAACAGCAAGTAGAAAAAAGAGTAAAATAAAAAGGACATCAGCAGTAGATTTAGCGGCAAAAAAGCTCTAAAGAGATCACGTTTTTTCGGCAGCAGTAACAATTGCTATATACCTTTAGTGCCAATTACAACGACAGAAAGAGAAAAAAAGCGGCCACAAAACAACAATTGCGGTAACTTGTTATGAAACAAATAAAACATGGAAGTACCGTACAATTTTCCTCAGTCAAAGAGTTTGAAATTTGATTCGCATTGCAATGGAAAAATTCTCAGCTATATTCTGAACAAAATCTTTTTTTCAAAAATGTGGTATTTTCGGGGCTTGCACTGACGCTTCCAAAGCGAGGGACATTTTTTTTCATAATACATTGCGACCATACAAATTTTTAATTATTTCGACGAAGAATCTCACTTTTTAAACGCCATTTTATTCTGGTATTATATTTCGTGGCAAATATATTATATTTATATTAATGATCAGAACTGGGTAAATAAATTAATAAACACACTATCCGGAAACTAATGACAATTTAAAATAATATTCGTATATAAGTACCTATTATTATTAGGCTACTACACACTACGACCAAAAGAGATCTATTTTGCAAAGCCTGATGAGGTATCCTATATATAATATTAAGGTTTTTAAGAATTTTAGCACATTCTGGGGTTTATTGCTCATAATTTATATGGATGCACGGCAACACCACCAAGATGGTATATAAATTGTCTAATGCCTTGTGCCTAATGTGGAACATTTACAAAGAATGTCTTCGGAATTTTCAGTGTCCGAAATGGCAGATAATGAACTCAGAGAGGCCAATTTGGTTTAAGTAGTATCTCAGCCTACACTGGCCCGTAATGTAGCCTGTTAAAAGTCTTAAATATACTCTGCTAAGTGAAATCAGCGTAAATTCCTAATTAGCAGAAATTCCTCTGTCCGGCGTTAGGAACTGTTTCACTTATCGCTGACCGACGAATTTCTTCCCCTCCCACCTCCTGAGGAGTTCGTTAATGTGTTTGTAAGTCCACAGAAAGGCTCAGGAAGAATTAGAAGCGCATTCGTTTTTTCTAATAGCGGTCGCGCCTCGGCAGGCAATGGCAAACCTCCGAGTTTATCTCTGCCATGAAAAAGCTCCTCATAAAAAAATATCACACCACTCTCATTTTTCTACGGAGACATTGTCTCCCACATATCTCAATGGCTTGTATTTCTGCTTGGAAGATTGTGAGGTAAAAACCCATCGGAATCGACTGTTTCAATTAAGGCACATAGATTCCCGCCTCTGTTCTACCATCCATATCTGGCATCCAAGTTTGAAGGTGGCATAATTATTTTTTCAGGCCGTGAGTTTATTAGCTTAGCCTATTATTCAGTAAGACTACAGATTTTATTTTATAAATGAAACACAACCACACTCCTCCAAATGACTTTTTTATTTAATAATTTTTTTGCCTTAGTTTATGCATGGAACACAGCATAAGTAAAATGCCTGACACCACTCCTCTGGCAATACAGTTCAGACTGTATATCATTATTGACCCTTCAATTGGTACTACCTCAAATATCCTTTAAGAAAAGAATAAAATGTTCTACAAATATATTCCTTGGAAAATTTCGCATGGATCTTCTCTCTCACAAACTTCCGACTATCTACCTATATCTATAAATATCCTTATATCCGGAAACATTGCGAAAAATTATTAGCATGATTTACTACACTAAGCACAAGATATGCATGTTGGGATCATAAAGTCGTCATCCTTCTTTTAAGTCTTCAGCTTGGTTATGTCAAACGCATTTTCCTTTTACGCAATTGGGATGCATTTTTCGGGGAGTCAATATATTTGACACAACTGGAAAAATTGAGGGGGGAGTAGTTTGAAATCATGCAAAAGGAAAGATATTATCAAAATAAATTCGCAAAAAGTTTCTTAAAACTGTGGCTTTAAGAAATAATGTTTTACTAATCCTCAGAACAGTTTTTACGGGAATAACTGATAATAAAATTCAAAATAATATGGCTTATTTGCTATGCTTTAGACATTATAGTGTACATATGAGCAAGTCCATTTTTGGTCATTGTATTAAATTTTTTGAAATTTCAAACAAAAAGTAATTGAATATACTTTTTAATCAAACTATATTTGCAATAACCGTTTAAGTACATTTTTTCATAAAAGTTTTATTTTCCCAAAACTCCCACAAAACTTAGAAAGAATTTAGTAGCAAAAAATTTATTTCAATTACCTTCCCACTGATGTATGTGCTTCGTTTTATAGTAGTAGTTTTGGAGATAATAGTATTTTTTAAATGCTCGAAACTGACCATTGGACTTCAATGTCTCCTCTATTTTTAAGTTCCGGAAACTCTTATTCTTCTTAATTGGCCCGGTAACCGCTTATGCGATTTTGACCGCGTTTAACAAATCGCGACAGTCGTTTCTTTCTGATGCTAAATGAATATCACATTAATTGTACTCCATAAAGGTCTATCGATTACATCCTTACGTAATCTACAGGCTCTGTCAAATCCAAATCTTTGGTTTTCCGAACGACAAACGTGGCAGAAACTGTTGAGATGATTGATACACTTCCTTTGCTTGTTGAGAAGCCAACAACGACTAGCTTTGTAGGCTATACTCACAGTTTGAGGCTGTTTTAAAGGAAAACTTTAGCGAAAAATACAGAATCCGAAAGATATGATACAAAATTTCAATTGCAAAACCTTTGTCGATCAGTGCTATTTAGGCAAATACTAAACTTGCAACTTCAGAGTGTTTGGGTCTAAAAAAATGTAGTTGTCTTGCAACCATTGAAAAGCAAACGAAAGCCAACCAACTCGAGCTAAGTTCTTTCCTTGCTGCGTTTCATGGACTGGCATTTGTTAACAGTTTCAGTTAACAGTAAATACACGGTTTTGACCAATGCAGTCAGTTATTCACCGTACCGTTTAACCCTCCGCCCACCTCATGCGCACGCGCGTGTATTGGAGATGTTCCTTTTACCGGTGCTAAGCTATTGCAACACTATTAAATCGTGTTTTTGTTTTTGTTCAAACAACAGTTGTTGCAATGTGTATTATTGTTGTAGTTGCCGCTGCTACTTCGCCACTTAGTAAATTTACCATTTGCTGCACCACAAATTTTCCGAATTTCGTGAAAATTTCTTATTTAGAAAAAATTATACGGCTCGCACGCCTTTCTTGCGATTGTCCGCTTTTTACCGATTTTCGCGTTTTTTACTTGAAAATTTTTTACAACAAATTTTTCATTTATTTTATATTTTATTTATTTATTTTTATTTTTATTATTTTCTTTTTTTGTATTTTGTCGCTGCCTACTGAATTTATCGCTGGTATAAAAATGCAAATGAACGTCGATAATTCAAACGATAAGTTTGTCTTTTCGCTTGTTTCGGCTACTGTTTAACGCTGCTACCAATGATGCTGCTCCTGTGGCTGCCACGTTTGCATTGCAGCCATTGTTGCTATTGTCACGGTTGCTTTTTTATTTCGCTTTTTACTGTTCTTTTTCGTAGACTCTTTAGGCTTCCAAACAATGCACCTAGAGGCGCTGAGATTACGCTACCACTTGCTCATTGCCTCAACAGAGCTGTGGCAGCCCAACAGCAGCCACAGTAACAAACTTTACAGCAAAAAACATTTGCATCATTTACAAACTGAGTTGAAGCATTGAAGTATGATCACGATTCTCAAGTTGAGACATTTGATTGCGACTTTTCTTTTTTTTTTTTGCACTTTTTATTGTATATATTTTTTATCATTTTCTATCTGGGTGTTTTGAATAGATAGTCAATGCACAAGTGACGGCAGTCATTGAGAGAATGTGAAGGGTTGTCAGGGTGACCAGCCAAAGAAACAGTAGCTAAGAATACCATTCGCTGATGTCTTGCTGACCAAAGTGAAAGCAGTTTAAATATTTTTTGTAAAGAATGAGTCTCCAGCAAACAGTTCTACAGGCTACAGATATTGTACAGCAAACACGCAAAACGAGTATTAATCAGGAAATTTTTACCAACAATTATGAGCTTTGAAGAGCACTTTGGAAAGAGAAACGGCCGTTAATTAAAAAACCTTTGTTTGAAGAAGTATAGACGAATTCAGCCGACTCATTAGGTCAGGTTACATGGGATGCTGTTATGAAGTCCGCACGATGGCGACAAAGTCCACCCTGATACAAAGGAGAGAAAGATTTTCCAAATTTTATTCCTCCACATCTTACAATTCCGAGTTTTAGCGACCCTTTACTAGGAGTTCCACCGGGGTTGTCCCTGGGCAGTCCCAAGCAAGTGGCGCTACAGAAATTATAATATAAGTGCTAGATATTAGCACAGCAAGTGTTGAAAGTATTCTGCTTCTTTCTCACCTCTACAACTGTGCAGAAATATCGGGTGCTTTTGGCAGCACACACATTCTAAAAACCATACTAAACTAAGACTCGTTGAAGATAAAGTTTTTTTTTGAATCGCATGTGGGTTTCCAGTACTACATATGCGGAAGTTGTTTGCTGATTATTTGCCGTATTTCAAGACCGATGTGGATGAAACTGGACAAACGTGGACAGTAGAGTTCTTATGATGGTAAAGTAAAATATATAGTTTGCTTTAATTAAATGCAGATAAAAATAAAGTTGAAAACGCGTAACCCTCGTTATACTATAAGCAGGAAAAACTACTATAAGCGTTCTGAGTGAGATATCAAATACGATTACGATCGACAAAATTCTGAGCTGAGGTGGCCTGGTGGCTTAAAATACTATAAGAGATATGAATTGGGTTGGACGCTTAGAAAAAGACTTACTAAAGCATTTATTGTTATTTAACAATAAATTATTTCTTCGACTCCATAAAACAAGATTTTTTAAATGATATTGTAAGGCAAGTGGGTTGGATGCACAAATAATTTTATGAAAGATGTTAAAATCGTCACTATAAAGCAGAAACCTTGAAGATTTAAAACTGCTCCAGGAACAATTAAATAGAGCAAATAAAAGGGGTTCAAGGATCTTGTGGTACCCCTGACGTTGCAATAAATTTAGATGGGTAATTTTCTACTTCAATATTCTATTAAAGGAATGGGATTTCAGCCAGGATAAAAAAGGCGATTGAAAACCAAACCTTTCCAACTTCCGCAATACGATAGAATAAAACTTGCCCACTTTGAAAACTTTAGAAGCTTTTGATAATTCAATGTATATATGCTGCCTACCTGAAATCCACATTGAAATATGAGTCCCTGTACACAGAAAGAGAAGACCAGAACAATGAGGTACGTGTCCTATGGTTTCCAGGGCACACAGGAATTACTGGGAACGAAATGGTAAATAAATTAGCCAGGAAAGGGGTGGCCATCCTATTTATCAGTCCAGAGTCTTTTATAGCAAAGGAAAGGGCAACTTCTCCCCTCTCACTCTGGAAGTAGAGAACACATAAAAAATATCATACAATGGGACAACCTGCCGGGCTTACGGCAATCAAAATCAATGGTTGGCGACTTACAATATTCTAATTGTAAAAGAATTATTTTAAAAAATTCAAAGGAATACTAAAAGGGCATTGTAGATTGTTTTATCATCTTACTAGCCTGGGTATAACTCCAATGGAACATGCAGGTTCTGCAGGGAGGAAAATTAAGCCGCCAAACATATGCTGGCATCGTGCCCAGCACTAAAGCATAAGAGGGAAGTACCAGAGGAGGAAATAGAGCTGTTTAAAACAAGACAATAGACAAGACAGACAGAGAAATACTCTGATCGCATTGCTAAACCCCCTCTTAATAATAATTCAGACAATGCTGCTAAATTAGTGACAGCTGAATGACCCCAAACGAAACCATGCTGATGAGGCCCTAAAAAACATTAGTAGGCATACCTTTAATAATTGATAAGAAAAATTCTGAATAAACTGTCACCTCGGAGATTGACCTAAATTTTCAAAATAAATCCACTATTTTTGCGTAAAATTCAAACCTTTCTTTAAGATATTTCGGATTGTCCGATTTGGGTCAGATTTGCACCATTTTGTTGCGCGTATAATTTGTTGCTATTTTAAAGTTAGCTTCATAATGCCTCTACCACACAATTCTTCGTCCTTATTAGACAAAAATTATCGGGTATGGGAATAAGTTTCTGCCCTCGTAAAAGAGATGTCGCTGCTGATACTATTTTTGTGTTTGCTCTAGTAATATACTGGTGATTTGAAGGTGTATATGTGAGGTCTCATTCACAGTAGTTGACATTCGTTTGAAGCGTAAAGATCCTTTTTTATCTGACGTCAAAAATGTCTACGTTTGTCCCGAATAAAGACCATTTGTGGGAAATCATGTTTCATTATTACCTTTTAAAGAAAAGTTCAGCGGAAACGTGTCGTATATTGATCAATATCTATGGTAATCGCGCTCTATTAAATACAGCTTGTAGAGAATGGAAGCTACGCTCCCAAAGAGGCTATTTCGACGTGAGTGATAAAGATCGAACTAGCGAAGGGGCACCGAAAAATTCGAAGATACTCAACTACAACACTTATTGGATGAAACCCCATGTCGAAACTTTGAGTCTAAAGAGTTGGAACATTCGCACGCGATGGGAATGGTCCAGAAAACAGGTAACTGAGTGCCACATCAATTGAAGGGATATCGAGAGACGTTTGGTGACATGTGAGATGTCTCTTGAATGGCAGAAAAGAAAAGGTTTTCTGCATCGCATCGTCATTAGCGATGAAAAATGAATCTATTACTACAATATAACCCTAAGCGTCGAAAATTTTGGAATCTGCCCGGTGAACCAGGTCCATCGACAGCTTATTCGACAAAAATATTCATGCTTCCAAGGTTATGTTGTGCATCTGGTGGGATCAGAAGGGTGTCATATATTATGAACTCCTTTAACCATCTGAAAGCATCACTGGTGATCATTACCGACTGCAGCTAATGCGTTTGAATCGAGCTCTCCAAGAAAAGCGGCCGGAATGTCACGGTAGACATGACAAACTGATTTTGCTTCAAATATTTAGAGGAACTGAATTGGGAACACTTGCCTGAATCGCCATATCTCTCTAGACATTCTCTAGACATTGCGCCTTCGGATTGCCATCTTCCCCTTCAACTCCCGAAGTTTTTGGCGAGGCACTACAGCGAGTTTATGAACATCCGAAAAACTGACTGGAGAGTATACAACAACAAATTAAGAGCTTTATTGTCAAAGATACCCAATCAAGATCCCGCCACAAACGGGGAGCTGGACGGATTGGTAAATCAGGTAACGAAAGCCATGAACAGTTCTTTAGAAGCTGGGTGTCCGATTGTACGCCATAGAGGACAAACAAAACCAGCTTGATGGACAAAAGAAATCATTTGTTACGAAAATCAACTAGGACTCTATTCAACAAGAAGGTCGGAAGACTGGTTAGCCTACAAAACTGACTTAAAAATCTTCAAAAAAACCGTTAGAACTGCGCAACGCGAATCCTGGCAAAACAAGGGAATTGAGGAAACTACAGAAGCGGCTAGATTAAAAAGAATTCTTGCAAAGACACCATGTAGCCTAGGATATCTCAAGAGTCCGGGAAATACATGGACCACGTCAAATAAGGAATCTGTAGGTCTCCTCTTAGACACACACTTCCAGGCAACAAACCGGTAGAGCATATTGACTCTGAAGAATGGGCCGCAATCAAATCTGGGAAATCAGATGGTTTCAAATAAGAAAATTTCAAATTAGCACCTTTGGTCCATTTAAATCACCGGGACTAGATGGCATTTATCCGACAGAGTTGCAGAAACCACGGGTTGTAATCTCTCCGTACATTACTGTCAATGTTAGAAGCTGCTTGAATAGTGGCTACATTCCGCTAAATGGTAGAGAGACGAAAGTCTCCTTCATACCCAAGGCAGGCAGGTCCTCACTTATCCTAAGGGCTTCAGACCTATCAGTCTTACGTCTTTCCGCCTCAAAAATCTTAAAAGGATTGTCGATGAGTACCTACGGGGCGTTATACCAATCAGCAGGCTCTCCTCCCAACACGCCTACACAAAAGACAAATCTACAGAAACTGCTGTACACTCGCTCATCGGGTTCGTGGAAAAGAGCCTGACAGAAAGAGTTTGCTTTAGTAGCTTTTATAGACATTGAGGGAGCCTTTAACAACATTAATACAAGCGCCACAACGGGTGCTCTAGCAGATGTTGGAGCCTAATCTAATGTTGCTACTCTGATCGAAACCATACTTGTCAGAAGAAAAGTAACACCAAGATTAGGCAAAAAAATAATAAGCAGACAGGTATGCAGAGGTACTCTTCAGGGAGGGGTCCTCTCCCCTCTCCTCTGGATTTTGGTAGTGAACTCCTTCCTCCTGACTCTAAAGATAGGGCATTGCCACGTCACAGGTTACGTCGCCGATTTAGCAATCGCGGTTAAAGGCAAGTATCCCAGCAAGCTCATGGATATATTGGTAATCAACTCAAAAGGCAAGTTTTATGAAAATGCTGAGCAAGGTCCAGAAAACTGCGATTTTATGCATCAGCGGCACTTTAAGGACCACCCCTAATAAAGTGCTCGAGGTGCTAGTCAACTTACCTGCTCGACTTAACAGTATGGAGCTATGGAAGACCCGGCGATTCGGCCACGCTTCTATACTACATCGTAGTTATAACCAAGAAATCGACTACTCGTTCCCGAAACCCACCTTCAACATGCTCTTCAAGACTAACATCCCGTCAAGAAAGTGGCAAACTCAAAGAGCAAGGAGAAGAGGAGAAACAAACTTCTACACGAATGGATCTAAGCTAGAAAATAAAGAAGGCTATGGAGGTTTTTCAAAAGAATTAGGATTAAAATTATCGGCCGGTTTTCAGGACTACTGTAGCGTATATCAGGCAGAAGTCTTAGCCAAAAAGGAGGCAACTGTATACCTTAACACACACGCCGTAACAAGAACTACGATAAATGTCTTCTCGGGCAGCCAAGTGGTCATCAAAACAACTGCCTCCATACTAAGTTCAAAGGGTTGTGCAGGAATGCCAGGCAGCTCTAAATGATATTATCACCGTCTTCAAGGTCAGCTTTATATGGGTTCCGGGACTTAGAGATATTGAAGGAAATTGCAGAGCCGATGAGCTAGCCAGAAAGCGTACTAATATTTCACTTCTTGAAAACAGAGGCACCTTAAGGATAACAAATAATATTCCCCAAGAGGTCAATAAGTCATGGAGAGAAGAAAATACGTGTGTTACAACCAGGCTAATTTGGCCGCAAATAGATAAGAGAAGATAAGAAAAGTTGCTTATCCTCTCAAGAGAGAACATCTCAAAGGTCGTGGCTTCTGTCACCGGTCATTGGCCGTTAGGTAGGCACTCTTCTAGGCTAGGAATATTTCGCATGAATACTATAGAAGTTCTATAGACGAGAAAGAAGAAGAAGCAGTAGAACACTTCCTTTGTAACTGTCCAGCCTTAGCTAGGAGTAGAGCAAGTTTGTTGGGAAAATATCATTTTGACTCTCTTACGCAACTATCCGGTGTTGGGATAAAACCTATTGTACGCTTCCAGCTTTGACTCCATGAACACTAACAGTAAGGTTCCCGTGTTACACAGTGGTATCACAACGGGCCTGCATTGTCTAAGTGAGTTTGGATACTCTAAGCCGACTGCCACAAAACCTAACCCTACAGATAAGTGTATTGTATTGTCCTGATGAAACACAACACCTCTTCTGTTGGCAAAATCTGGCCATTTCTGCTCAATAGCTAGCTTCAAATGGTTCAGTTGTTGGCAATAGAAATCTGAACTTAGTATTTGGCCATACGGAAGCAACTCATAATAAATAATTCCTTTCAAGCCCCACCAAATACACAGTAGAACCTTCCTGGCCATTAGTCCTGGTTTGGCCACCTTTTGAGTTGCTCCATCACACTTTGACCACAATCGTTTTCGCACAATATTGTCGCATGTGACCCATTTCTCATCCCCAGTCACCATTCGCTTAAAAAATGGGTCGATGTCATTCCGTTTGGCTAAGGTTTCCCAAATGGAAACCCGATCCTTCATATTCTTTTGGTGTGTCACCCCAACATTGAGCTTTTTTTGAATCCAGCTTTGCGCAAATGGTACAAAACTGTTTTATCATCGACCTTTACAGTTTGTCAACGTTTTCGACATTATCGACATTTTCTGTAACATCAAAAATGCCTCAACGGAATGGACGAATCCAAAATTGCACCTAATTAACTGTTTCATTATTCGCTTTTATAAAAAAAATGTAAAATGTACCGAATTTTCCCTTTGCTGACTTCCATTATTAACACCCTGTAACTCCCAACTGAAGTGTTAGTGTGAGAACAAGCATACAATTGTTTGATCGATACTTTACGAGATATGGATAACTCCAGCCATCTACCGACAAAATAATGTATTTCTTTTTCCTTATCGCACGAAAATTTCCAACAGTTAATTCATATTTTGAGCGAGATGAATTATTCTTCTTTTTAATTGGCGCGATAAACATTTAAGAGATCTTGGCCATGTTGAATTCTTCAACTCACTGAAAAAAGAATAAGTAAAGCTCGAAAATGAAAACGTTATATGTAGGTTTTTGCTAAAAAATACCAAACTTGGTGTTGCAAAGGTTCAAAATATAAGCTTAAAGGGACGTTTAATGGTTCAAGAAGGTATAATTGATGAAATTGTGGTATCCCAAACAACCCCCTTCTCTGTCCGAAGTGTGCTGTTAGCTTCATCGGCTTCCACTGCAACCTAACCTAATTATAATAATTTGTTCCACAGATTTTGTGCTTTCCCCGAATCTCACTTTTATTTACTAATTAGTAGTTATGGTAAATGTGAAACCTAAGGTAATAATTCCTTCTAAGGAGTTGCAAACTTTATTTTTTGTTCTACTTCACTTTATATCTCTTTACGTCATCTTAGTCTTTCCAATGAAAGGAGCTCATTAAAAGGAGATGAATACCACCAGAATATGCAAATGTGAATAAAAGAAATATTACCAATGCTAAATACCACAAACGATTATGTTAAATTGTTAAATGATAAAATGAGTTGAAATATGACAAGTGTCCCGTCATTAGCCATACAATTAACATATTGAAACGGAAAACAGCAACAACAGAACAAAAATAAAAAATAATAAACTCAAAATGCCAGCAGACGTACAAACCGCCACCTCATGGCTGGTCGTACGGCAAACAAATCGCTTAATCGGTGAATGAATAACTACGCAAACGGTTATACAAACAGCAAAAACAATCATGAACCAAGAAAATAAACACAGCAGCATCGAGACAGAGGAGTAAATTGTCAATAACTCATGCGAGCCAACAGCGATGGACGGGTGTGCTTTTTAGCAATCGCCGATGATTATTTGGCCGGTGCAACTGAGGTGAGCCGGCAAAACACAGTCTACGCCTGCCGCTTGCTGTCTGTCGGATGCCGGTAGTCAGCAGTTTGGCAACCAACAATCGCCATTTGGCGGCAGCAGCTGAGGTGGCTAACAAGTGATACTCAATGCTGTTGAAACATCATTAACGGTGATAATTAGCCTTCCGATCGTCGGGCGCAAAATGCTAGGCTCTCCACTGCGCACGTTTTATTTACGCAGCTGTTGTGCATTTTTTAGTGACGATGTATTATAATATACTACATCACTACCAAAATGCCCCGAAATGTAGACTGTGTCCAATAAACTTTTAGAGGATAAAAACAAAAATATAAAAATTTAGCAATCATCGGAAAAAACACACCAAAAATTCTCAGCTCTTTTAATGAAAAAATCGGAATCACTTAGTTTTCAATATTGTGAAACAGGCTGTACAAACAGCAGAGCGAATTGACCCGAACTAGCAGTTTTAACGAACAATCAAAAATACTGACACACGACGATGCTTAGCATACAGAAAGCAGTGTATCTTCTTTGAAGAGGAAAAAATGTTAACTTACTAAGCCTACAGATTTGATGTCTCAGAAAGAATGCTCAAACAGGAATTAATTAAAAAAAAAGCCGATCGGCACAAAAAGTTCAGTACTGTTTTTTCATCCAATCTATAAAATGTCGACGACCTCCGACAAAATATAATATTTCAGAAAAATATTATGTAAAAGTTTAAGTGAAGGTGCCTCCAAAAATCGGATTTTTTCAATAAAATTAGTTTAAAATTTTTTTTTTCCAAAAAAGCACCTGAGATGATAGAAGAGGCAAAATTATAATTTTTTTATTTCTTTTATTAGAGCATCAAAACAATAAGATTTTAATGCTGTTTTTGACTTTTTTAAGACAGGTTTAAGGTTCAGGCTTTAGGTTTATAGCTCACTCAAATCTTGGCCGATTTCATGGTATCATGAAAAAAGTATTTTCTTCCGCTCGACAAATTCTTTCGTATGAGCAACTAAACAAAAATTTAAAAACTCAACGCGATTTTTCAGCAATTTCCAACTTGCTCTTTATTTCACTGTAGAACTGCAAACTCGAAATTTTTTTAGAAATTCCGTTTAAAGAGTTTGAGAGTTGAAAAGTTTGATTCGATGAAATTTGGGAAATTTGTGTATAAATTTATACAAAGTTTAAAGCTTGGATTCATTTGATTGTTGTAGTGGAATGGACCGTTTTTTTTCATAAAAAACTTTATATAAATTAAAATAAGGGCAAATAAATTCTCAAAACTTTTAAAGGGTGTGATATAGTTACGAAAAGCACTTTGTGCATATATGTATATATTAGCTCGAAGAAATGATGCCCAAAAAGTCTGATCTAGCTCACCTTGATCTCTGCAATACCTACACAAATTTGTATGCAGTACTCCATATCTGTCAATAGTATTAGAATGACCAATACTCTAATTATCCGCTAGTATTTCTCTCAGAAGCTGTATATTCCCTGTTGAGAGCCGCAGTATGTTCCGTGGTCCTCGCCCATCAAGTGATCGCGAAACTCCAGATTAGTTAGCCCACAAACTTTACTTTCACATCTGTTGTGTGATCGGGTTACTTGTTTCCCTTTCTGCAAGCATTCATAAATCTGGCGGTTTGAGTTGAATTTTGCTGACTGTCGCATTATACTCGTATATTCTTCTCTTACAGGTGCTAAGCAGTGCCGCAGACGAGTTATCTTCGTCGCCGTAATTAGTAAAAGTAACGGAATCAGAAGTAACGTTAAATCTTAGGCAAAACCAGCACACAAGTTACTGCAAATTGTGAAATGCCTGCATTTTTTGACTCATAAGCTAACAAAAAAATTTACAATTATAGTACCAGAAAAAGGTACTTTTCTCAAAAAGCCTTGCATAGTGGCTTTATTTAGCTTCAGCTTTATATTATATGATTCAGAAGCGATGTATTTGTCTAATCAGGAAGAAGATTCCAGGTGTAAGAACTTTTCATTTAATTTTGTGCAAGGGCACCGTGAGTAGTCTGGAAGTTGAGTGAAATCGTTAAAGCGATATAAAACCTTGTACGTACTTACAACTCAGTAGACAAACAAAGGTCTTCATACACATGAAGATTATGAAAATCATGTTGCTAACCCATTAACCCATAAAACTAATTCATACGCTTTGATGGGTAAGGATAGGTCAGAAATTAATAATTATATTATATGCAAAATTATTTAAGTAAAATTCTACAATTTGAAATCAGCG
The DNA here is from genome assembly GCF_028408465.1 of Anastrepha ludens. Classification (NCBI taxonomy): domain Eukaryota; kingdom Metazoa; phylum Arthropoda; class Insecta; order Diptera; family Tephritidae; genus Anastrepha; species Anastrepha ludens. The sequence continues at coordinate 61,551,164 of NC_071501.1, forward strand.
ACTAATATTAAAAAAACACCAGCCACACACATGCGCAGAGGGCTTATCACAGAAACAAGCAAATCTAAAACATTGATCAACGTGGCGTGTATACTCGTACATACATACAAACATACGAATATGTATGCATTTGGGTGTATGTATTATAAATTATAGCTCCCATGAAAAGAGTACAAATGATTTAATACCTTCGTCGACGAATTGGGCAACCAACAGCCAACAAACGACAAACGACAACCACCGACAAAGTGACAGGCAACGACCTGCAAAACTGGCGAAACACCGCTTAATGCAACAAGTTAATGTGCTGACACTGGCGTTGTTGTTATTGTTGTTGTTGTTGGTTTTTCTTATGCTGCTTTTGTTGATTTATCATGCATTGAGTGACGTGTTAATTAGTCGTGAACATGACAGCAGTTTCATTTTGTCGAGCGTGTCCCCGATGTTTATATGCGAGTCATTAATACGTATACGTGTGTGGGTATGCAAAGTAAAATTGCACTCTACAATTTTATTTTTTATCTGCACTCGAGCCTCTTGAGAAAAAAAATAAAATAAAATTTCTTTATTAAAGGACAATTAATGGAAATCCACGCAGTGAGCGAAATTTACTTAGACGCATCACAACTTTTCATGGATTGGCCAATCCTAATCAAAGTAATGTCTAGAGAATTCAAGGAGGGGAACATATTTTAGTTTTAATTCTGATATTAATTTTATTCGACATTAAACATTCCCACTATAGTGGGTGCTATAGATTGATATCCGGCCAAGGACTGTCACTGTAGGAGCATTCCCTATACATATAATATATGGGGAATGTTTGTGCTGCCAAAACAAAAACAACTTGAAACAGTGAAAGTGAGTTTTCTAATTTTCCTTAACGTATATTATTGGCATGTTGAACCGAGCTTGCAGAATGGCAGTTTTCAGCTCCGGTATGGACAGGTATTGCTTACCGTTTGCGTATACTTCTCTAAAGAGGTTGATTTGTGGGTTTAAGTGGGGCTTCTCCAAGAATCCAATTAGCATTTCCGCACCATTTTGTTAGCCTATCCTCGCTTTTAACAAGTTATACGGGGTATTCCTACACGACTATATCCAGTCTGTGCGTTTGAAAAACCTTATAAGGTTGTTTACGTCTGCTCCATACAGCTCGATGTTCTCAAAAAGCGGCTCATCAAGGATTAACAACCTTTCCCTCCATAGAGCAGGGCATTCACAGAGGAAGTTTTAGATGGTTTCATTTTTCTCCAGTTTATTACAACTATGACAGTATAAGTTATAAGTATACGCATTTTGGCTGCTTGCTCACCTTCGGGCATCGGCAGGCATCCCTTCGTATTTATCAAGGTTGACGATTTTTTTGTGGTTGTAGGTGCATGTCATCTGATCCATCCATCTACAATTCGCGATTTGGAGGGAATTGCGTTATTGATTGCACCCAGTAGTGTGAATACCGCAAGAATGTTACTATACTCAAATTAAGGTAACGTTATTGTTTTCGCTCAAGGTGGTAAGATTATTCTTGGTTGGCTTGGTTCCTCCAGTTTAGTGATTGTTGTAGCTGAATCCGGTGCCTGGATTATGCATTATGGGGAACGAAATATTAGATGAGATAGCAAAAAGTGCTGTTGGACTACCATTTGAACAAGAGAACGTCATACTAAAACGGCTATATACAATATAAAACGAAATGGACGATTACATGAAAAAACTAATGGAAGCTAGGTGGATTAATTTGACCACATGCAAAACAGCAAAAGTTATGTGTAGAACTAACGACGAAAAACTGACTCAATTCGTACTTACGCTCTCGCGAAAGGACTGTTAAATAGTGTAAAAGTTAAGTGAAGACAATGCGCCACCAAAGCTAACTTAAAACTAACTTCTTGAAATTAGTGACTAAGTGGTCGAAGAATGGAGTTTTACACAAAAATACTAGCAATCACGTAGGCAAAGTCTAGACAAAAACAGAGGTATTTGATTGTATAAAGCCTTCAAAGAGATCCGAGAGGTGGTAGTTGCTTTACCTAATTTTGGTCTTTTTTAAACATCGTTAAAATTAAGAAGCTAGTTCTCAAAGGTCGTCGTATAAGTCAATGAAAATTGGCTCAACGGTTCAAATATCTGTTAAGTTCATTCAGAATATTATGAAACGTGTGGCCCTACGACTGGTTCCAAAACAGCGATAATGCGTAATCGCTCCATCATTGTGTTAGAGTACTTGACCAAAAACTTAACTAATTTAATCGCCCAAACACCATTCTCTTTTAGCATGGCCTCGTGTGACTTCTCCTCGTTTTTGTGATTAAAACTACCACATCAAGGAAAACGTTTTGAAGTCAATTGAAGCCATAAAAGGAAATCGCAGAAGAACTGAGGGCCTTGGGTCAACCGCTGGCCTAGCTGAGATCTTCAAATTATTTTGTCTACCTAAAATAGAAAACCAACGCTTGCTAAGAGCAGGGCAATGACCCAGAAGGTGCCTGATTGTTTCTTCCTTATCTGGACAGGTTTTGCAGAAGTCATGTATTTGCGTACCCATTCTCTGGGCGTACTTACGCATTAAGCAGTGCCCCGTTATACCTGAAATCAGAGTGCAAACGTTGTTCTTATTTTGGCTTAGCAGAGATTCTATGCGTTTAGCAATGGGAGTAGGTCAATATTGTCGGCCGATTCTGCAGGTGGTTTCATTACGCCTTTCATTCCCTGCTTTTACGATTAGATAAGCAGATTATAATTAACCTCAATGTCACAATGACCAGGAACCATTAGATCAAATGACTCAACCATCTCGTTAAGAGATGTGCGGCATTTCATGGCTACCTTGGAGGTTGTCGACTACTTTGTGAAGGATTTTATCGCTGCCTGGTTATCAATAAAAATGTAGATATCATCTTCAGGTATAGCATCATACTGTACCAGTGTCACGGATTTCACGATAAGGTAACTTCTCATATCTTATGGGCAACATATGTACATGCTAATGAGCTAAGGTCTCGCCTGAAGAGCGTAACCTTGGTGTAGTCCAATATCAAGTATCGAGGAGTTCTCTTTAGGTCACCAAATACCCACGATAAATATCTTTAATATTTGTTTGTTTGCTACGTAAATATCAAAGGTGAAGTAAATATTTCTTATCATGGGGATACTTAAGAAATTAATATTTTATAAAAAAGATAACTGCTTTAAAAATATACTAAGAAGCCTTGGCTGAGATATTTCTATTTTTTTAAATTACGAAAATTACTTTCCGGTCTTTGACCTTTGGGAAAGAAAGAGTAAATGTAAATTAGAATGCCGAAACCCACTATATAAATGATACGATTTCAAGTGAAAACAAAATTTCGAAAAATATGTGTACACTTGTGAGTATAGCAACTGACATCCGCATTCTACTTTCAATTCATCGCTGATTCAATGCCGAAATTCAATTTCATCCGTTCGGCATTTTGGCGAGGCAATAAATTAATCAAAAGTTTTTTTTTTTATGATGAGGACGGCAATAACAACGTTTGACATTAACAAAGTAAAGCGCGGCAAGCACCAAAGCAAAAAGAAGGCTCGCCTCTGCACAGCGACAATGGTGCGATCTGTGGTCTTCTCGCTGCTGTTGCTGATATCTTTGCCATGGAGATCCTAGTCAGAGGCGGTGCAAGGAGTTGCCCGCTGTCCTGCCACTCACAGTGAGTCCATGCTTGTGAGTGCCGCCTGTTCGCCTACCTGCCGACCGCACATCCATCTGCATCTGCAATGACAAACGTCTCGGACTTCTACTTGGATTTTTATTTCGTTTTTCCATATTTTTTGCCATTAAGAAGTTATACCATATATATATAGGAATGTACGATTATGTGTCTACGTCACTGCTTTGCCAACCCAATCCAAAACTCAAACAAAGATACTTCCTCCGCTCAGCCCATTGAACCGTCTTTTGGGCCACTTTTACGAATGTGCGCCGCTCCAATAAGACTTTGTCAACTAAACACTTCACACTGCTTTGCGTACAAAGTCTGCGTTCATGAGAAATGAAAATTATTTAATTCGCTGCAAACAGAAATGAAACGAGCCAACAGCAACAGCAATAGCACCGCAGTAACAAGAATAGCGGCGAGGTCAGCAACGAAATTGCATTGCAATTGACAGCTTCAAAGCTTCAAATGTTTGTCCGCAGCACCAGCAATTTTATCTGCCCGAATGTCTACTGGCGGCCTCCACTTCAACTATGTACTTTTACTTTTGTGCACATGAAAATTGTATACATAATTTTATTTTCATCCATGAGTGTATATATATGTTTATGTACTGAGCACTCCAGGTACTTCAATCAGGCTAGCGCTCTTGCATGTGTGCTATTTTCTCAACACCAACAACAACAACGACAGAATATACTTTTATGTAGCAAGCGCACTCGGTACAATTGTAACAGCAGGCAATTCGATAGTAGTTTTGTTGTTGTGCAAGTATTCACCGCAATCGTCGCTAATTTATTCTATAATACGCCCCTAAATCGGCTACTGTTCATTCTTTTCCGGTGCGCGAGGCCGCTGCTGTTGATGATCATACCGAGGCTGAGGCGACATCAAAGTGAAACTATTGCAAATGCACCAACTGGCATTGCCATTGCCACAATGTCAGCACCGCATTTGCGCAGCGTTGCAAGTGCCAATGCCAGTGCCACCGCTAGTGCCGCTGGAAAGGCACAACGCTGCTCTACAACTGAGCCGTTCTTCCACCTTAGAATACGAGTAAATGCCCACTGCACTTCCCTTCTCACTTCGACGGCCGTCGACGGCTTTTGAAAAATATCTCCTTTGTCCTGTCAGTTGCAGTCGTTGTTGCTGCTTGTACCTCTTCTACCTCGCCAACTACTGTGCATCGGTCCTTCCGTTCAGCTTGACTCTTCGCTTGTTTAGCTACAGTTTAAGTTGGCAGCAACAGAAATGCTATTTTGCATACATAAATTCATCTGTTGCACTTTGAGAGCGCGGCGTTATGCTGTTTAAAGCGTTTCAAGTTGCCAAGGGATTTTTCTGCTTTCCCGTTTTATTTTTATATCATAGCATTTTTGTTGTTATTAAATTTTTTGTTTTCGTTTATCGTTTCTTTTTTTCTTTTGTTTTCGGTATGCAACTCGATTTCACTTGTGTCATCGTACTTAGTTGTAGTTGTTGTATTGTATTTGAACTTTTTTAATTTTATTATATAGTACACATACGGTTGCTTTTTTCCTACTTTTTTTGTTGTTGCCTATTGTTTTGCATTTTATTCACAATTCTGTTTGAGGCATTTGGCGCAAGTGTTCAACAAGCAACTGCCAACAAATTCCAATTGTTTCAGTAAATGACCACAATATCCTAGAAACCATTGACCAAGATACACACATACATATTTAGATACATACATACGAGTATACTAGTGTTTGCATTCCGCAGCACAGAGAGATCAATTTAATGCCGAACGATATCTTTTTCGAGTTAATTTTTAATGAAGGTTCTAAATAAATTCTTGAACTGGCAATACTTTTTGGAACCGTGCACTTGTTCCCAAGGGTACTATAATTTTATTCACATAACGGTTGTGTGTAGCAGCATAAAGGAATCGAGATAGGTATAAAATAAATAAATAATTGGCGTGTACACTTCTGTTAGGTGTTTGGCCGAACTCCTCCTCCTAATTGATGTTGTTCCACAAATGGAGGGGCGTACAGTTTTTACGAGGAGCTTTTTCGTCGCAGAAAGACACTCGGAAGGTTGCCATTGCCTAAGGACAATGATTCGAAAATGTACGATGGACCTTTTCCTTCGGTTCAGAAGAAGCCAAATTGTGTACACCATAATGAGCTTACATCGTTGGGCAGCCAAATATGTCATCTTCGGCGGCATGCTCTACTACCTAACTCTCAAATTAGTATTTTATTTATATTTTTTCACCATTTGTATTTACGCTTAAATTCCCATATCACAATGCCATTTCACAAAAGGGCCAGATTCCCCCAAATTTAGATTATTAGACTATTAGAAGGAAAAACAGGCCCTTATTAAGTAACCCAGAAATATAATGCAAGCGTTATGAAAGGATTCCATACATTTTTATTATGCAATCACCTGCATATATTTGCAAATAAATATGTGCTCGTATGTACATACATACGTACTAGGTTGTTCAATCAGTTTTGCGGTTCGTCAAGAAAAAGACAACTTTATAGTTTGAAATACACTTTATTATTCAGTATAGTCTCCCTGAACATCAATGCACTTGTTCCAACGAGATTCCAATTTATGAATTCCATCCCTGAAGTGATAATCTGCAAGCGGACGAAATACGCTGTTATGCCCACGTGCATGAATTTATTTAGGTCTGACAACAGATGGAAGCCGCTAGGGTCCAAATCTGGTGAATACAGTGGGTGTTCGAACAATTCAAAGTTTCATACATGGATTTAGCCACTGTCAAAATGCTCTTGTGACACGGTATATTGCCCTGATGAAAAGGAATTTTTTTCTTTTGTAAACTGGATATCTTGCTTTAAATATTGTTGTTATGTCAGCTAACTGCATATCTTCTCTAAAGTCTGATTCTCCTTTTGAGTGATCTAAGTGTTTATATATTCGTGTGGTGCTTGATAGAGCTTTTTGTTTTGCCATGTTTAAATTTTGTAGTTTAATGCTTGGTAAACGCTGGATACAGCGATCTTGCCAGTCCGTAGCAGTTATGTTTTCTTCAAGCCTTAGGCCAAACTCCATACCTAAGTCATTGAGTTGTTTGAGCCAAAACACGTTTTTTCGTAATACTACACGCACTGTGTAAGTTTGTGCGGGAGTCTACTGCTGTTGTATTTATAGATAGTTTTCCAAATGTATTTCATATGTAGTTCTAACGAATATAAGTAGCTATATTCTACGTTAGTTTCTAGCGTTATTGCATAATTCGGCGTGAAGTCAGGTAATTTGAAAATTCTTTTAATAAAACAGCGCTGAAGTTTATTTACTTCTTCCAACAGCGCACAGTGCGGCCGATTCCCGAAAAGCTGGCCAAAACTCAAAAAATTAAGTAATTGATTCAAAATTTCTTACTCGGGGGTTGTCGGGGTCGCTGATTACGAATTTGATCTTAAAATTTTGAAAATCCACCCCCTTTCCACCCCTATTGGCCACCCCCTCACGTGAAATAGCGTATATTCAAGAACATAATCAAGATGCATGTAAATTTATATGTTTTCGGGGTCGCTGATTAGCAAGTGGTAGCAGCTGAATCTTGTTTTATTCAGTAACCATTACTTTTTTGACCTAACCTTTAATAGGTTTCAAAGCAGCATATGACGGCGTTGTATTACTATACAGTTTGAAAACTCAAATTTTATAAAAAAAATTGCAAAAAATTTATCTACGTATTGCTGCAGCTAAAAATTTTGTGTCGAGGTATTGATATTTACTAAAGATTTTTCGTATTTTACTAACCTTCCGAAGATGATTCCATTTGCTTTTGTTCAATTTACTCCATTACAAAATCTTTCAAATGTGTACAACTTTCACTATTCATCGACAGTAATACGATGCTCAAACGAAGGCCACCTTGCGACTGAAAATACAGAGGATACTTAGGGTACAGGACGTTGCTATGAACGGTTTTCACTACTCAAGGCATTACTGTAGCCAACCCAAAGACAAAAAAACTCTATCTAGAAACTTTTTTTTTCGACTTTTGGCCAGCTTTTTGGGAATCGGCCGCACTGTGCTGCAGCGTATAGCCCCAGATTTGAGCGGGGTATGGTTGTATGGCTCTGCACACAGCCTGGAGCATCTTCCATTTAGCTTTTTATGAGATGTATGGCTTACCTAAGAAATTGTTCCATGCACTATTAATGCACATGTTTAGCAAACGCCATTTTGGATGTGAGAACGACACCAAGATATAATATTTATATTCTGCTGATTTCGATGAGCTTGTCAGCTTTCGTTCTACCTGAGAGTACGTCAGCAGGATTTAATTCGCTGGGGACGTGGTGCCAGTGATAGCGCTGAGTGAGCAATTGTATTTTGGTTACTCGATTGCTGACAAAAGTTGTCCATCTTGATGGATCTCCCTTTATCCAGGCCAACGTAATCATCGAATCGGTCCAGCAGTGAACATTCCCAGGGTTGTGGTGGATATACGAACTCAAGCAACTCTGCCAGGAGCACTGCAGCGCTGAGTTCTAGTCGAGGCAGACTTACTTCTTTCGTAGGGGCAGCACGAGATTTCGCACAGAGTAATGCCGATGTTGAGTTGGATACCACGTATATGGTGGCACCGTATGCCCTTGTACTGGCGTCTGCTAATATGTGTATAGTAGAGTTGCAATCACATACTACTAACCTGTTCACTAGAAGATTTTCAACAAGCGGGAGTTTTGTGAAAAATGACTCCCATTGTATATAAATAGATACACTTTCATCCCAATTCAGCCGAAGCTTCCACAACTGCTGCAACAAAATCTTACGGGGCCATAAGCAGATTGAGCAAACCCAATGGATTGAAGAATCTAGCGATATGTGAGAGGATGATACGCTTGCTAACTTTCGATGATACCGGTGGTTGTGTGTAACTGAAGAGAAAGCTATCCAAAGATTGTGACCATTTCAAGCTCAATGCTTTAACATAGCCTACGTCTTCAACTTGGATAATGTCTTCACGATCCACTGCGGCTACGTCGGCGATAATGCTTGCGTCGTTTGTTGCAAACTTTCTCAGTGGTAATAGACCTTTGTTTAACACTTCGATGACTTGCTGCTTGATTTCGATAACATCTTCAATTGTAGGTGCGCCGGTCATGAGATTGTCAACATAAAAGTCGATAGCAATAACTAATGCGCCGATTGGATGTGATGTCATGTGATCACGTGCGAGTTGCTGCAAACACTTTATAGCTAAGTACGGTGCACATGTCGTACCATACGTAAAAGTTTGCAGCTTATATGTCTTAATTCGATCTGTTATCTCATCTTGCCACAATATGCATTGCTAGTTCGTGTCTTTCTTATCTACTATGATTTGGCGATACATCTTGGTGATGTCCGCCATTAGCACGAAGGCATGCTGCCTGATTATGATGAGAATTGAAACAAGATCATATTGTATGGTGGGCCTACACGAAGAATATCGTTCAAAGATTTGCCATTTGATGTTCGGCATGACGCATCAAACACCACACAAAGCTTCGTCGTGCTGCTGTCCAGTTTCACGACTGCGTGGTGCGGTATGTAGTTCAAACATGCATCTGGAAAGGGGACGTAGATCATGTGGTGTAGTGCGATGTATTCCTCCATAGTCCCTTTCAAGGCATCTGTTGTGGCGAAGTTTATTTTCGATGGACAAAAGTCGTTTCAGTACTATGTCATAAGAAGTACGCACAGACTGTGGTGGTTCCTTAAACGGCAGGCGTACTATGAATTTGTTGGTAGTGGGGCATCTTTTTGTAGTACTCTCGAGGTATTTTTCGCATTCTCTTTCATCAATGGTTAGGCTAGATTGTGTTTGGTCCGGATAATGTTCGATGTGCCAGAATTTTTTCAAAATTTGATCAAGGGACGGCTCTAATATTGGTGACAACATATTAGTTGCGTTGGCTGCAAGTAGTGATAATCGTGAATTCGATAACATGCAGTCAGTCGCGATAGATGTAGTGTATGATGAAACCAACGTAGCTGACGATAACAGTGGGTGGTTTGTAACGGCTCCGGCTACCACCCACCCAACATTAGTTTTTTGAAGGACTGGCTTATTCTTATTGTCGGCCAAGGTGATATTATTTGGGATATTCCATGCTGATGTGTTCAACGGTGTGCATGGTTGGGACGGGATTATTGTGTTCATGATAACCGCGTCCATTGTTGACGATTAAGCTGTATGTTGAGAGCGCATCTCTACCTTGTATAAGAATTGAGACCTAGCTCCGCACAAACCTATTCCACTGATTTCTAACGGAACTTTTTCCTGTTTCAAACGAAGCAGCTGAGCCATGCGTTCGGTAATGCAGTGCAGTTGTGAGGTGGAATCGAGAAGTGCACGTGCGAGTATTAAAGCACCCGAAGAATTACGAAGCTGAACAATGGCTGTAGCCACTAATACTTCTTGGCTACCGTTACATACCTGAAGTGCTTTTGGACCCGACGTTGAACGCATGTTAGTTGATGATAGTGTCAATGACGATGTCGATGATTGCTCATTCCCGCACCTGTAGAATTTCTGTGCAACAGCGTGTGATGGCTCACCCGACATACTTGACATCTATGCATCGATGGCACTGCTTGGATGTGTGGTTTTGGCCCAAGCAATTTAAGCACAGATTCTTCTTCTTTACGACATCATAGCGCTGGAAAGGTGATAGTTTCATAAATGGCGAACATTTGAAGGCGTTGTGAAAAATTGGTTGATCGCACAAGGAGCAGTTTTGCTGTTTGGTGGCGATGAATGATAACTGTTTTGATTGTGGTTGATGCTTTGGCATTGAAGATGACGATGATGATGAGTTGGCGTGTTTCTGATGCGTCGACTTGGTGGATTCTTTGGTTTCGTCAATGATATCGATGAATTGGCAGCGCCGCTCAAGGAATGTGGCGAGGTCATCCCATGTTGGTAGCTGGATTGCCGTTGATGATGATTCCCTGTCTCACCTTGCTGATATCTCCTCTTCCCACTTCAACTGTGTCTCTTGGTTTAGCTTTGACACAACTAGACGAAGCAACAGGCTGTTTCCAATTTGTTCTGGCGCGCCATTGACTGTAATGCTCGTATATTTGTATTAATGACGTCAACGAAGTCGCGAAGAGCTTTAACGCTTGGGGTGGCGATGCGCTTAATATCGAAAATATGGTGCAAATGAGACTGGTAAATGTATATTTTGTGGTCGTAGCGAGCTTGAAGTAGTTCCATTGCCCTTTTGTAATTCAAGCTGGTAACTTCTAGCGATTAAACCAGGCTCGCAGCACATCCTGTTAGACTCGAGCGCAAGTATTGAAACTTTTCGACATCTGACAGTGCTGAGTTTTTGTCCACCATCACGGAGAACATACTACGAAAATCGAGCCATTCTCGATGTGATCCGTTGAAGGATGGCAGCTGCAATTTGAGCAAATTGAACTGCGTCCGCGATAATGGTACTGACTGTTGGGCAACTGTACTGCTTAACGGAGTTCTTCGGCACACGTCCGCAATAAGGCGAGCTTCTCTGCATATGCCGCGTTGACTTCACAGTAAGTATCATCCATCACGGTGCGAATGTCACCTTCAAATTGAGTTTCGTCTAAAAATTCTATTTGTGACTGCAGTTCTTCCAGGGCGTTGTAGTGACGCTCTAACAGGGCTAGCCTTGCCTCTACATCTTTGAGCGAAAGTTCGTCCAGATGGATTGTATTAGTTTTTAACAAATTGACCCGAGTGATTAACGATTTACGTTGTTTCATTTTTATGCGAACGATTCTAGAATTTTCTTCGCGCTGCAGAGGACTTTGCGTTGCGTCATGATCGCTTTCTATCTTTTTGCCGTGACTTTAGATGAAAAAATACGATAATTATAATTTATGAAATTAAATCCGGCTCGAAGGACCAATTTTATGTTGGAACTAGAAGCGTTTTTCTAGTTGAATATTTGAATTTTTATTACGAATTTATTTCTGTTAATTTTAATTTATAAATATCTTGACAATTAATTGGTTCTGTGACTGCACCGCTAATGTGCTGCATGGTCCCAGTAGTAATTTCTTGATTGCGTTATCCCAGTAAGGATTTCTGTGTTTCAACAATTGGTATGGCTCAACTACGTATGGAACAAAATATTGGCCAAATGGCCGCCGCGGCCTCGGGGGCACACCTCCATCCGATGGTCCAAATTTTCGATGACGTTGAGGCATAATTCAGGTTCTATGCCGTTAATGTGCCGAATTATCTCATCCTTTAGCTCTTGAATTGTTACTGGCTTATCGACGTACACCTTTTCTTTCAAATAACCCCAAAGAAAGAAGAGCAACGGTGTCGTTGACGTTTAGGTGTGGTTCACATTCAACATCGGCCCTTGAAATTTAACCACTCTTTAGAAAACCCGTTTTGCTTCACGATAAAATCTTCTGTTATTCATCATTTCGCTGGTAACTCCCCACTGTGCCTCAACGTTTTGTCATACGTTTCGAATGTCCGAGAGGATGTTGCAGCGGTACATTAACAGCCGAAACGTGTCGAAAACCTGGTAGTTTTGGCATATTTTAAATTCGCAGCGGCGGCGGCAGCGGCTGTATCGATTGCATCAACCGAGGCATGGCAGTGACAACTTAGCAATAATAGAAAAACAGCAACAACAACGAAAATATTTTTGAGAAGCAGGAGCTCACAGTCCATGCGCCAATGCCGCAATGAGTCAAATAAGCCACGCCGTGAAATGGCAACAAAAAAATAACAACAACCACAAGAACAGTAAGAATAACAACAAGAAAATAAAAATTACAAAAATATCCAAAGTGGCATATGGGATAAATGTGTAAGGGAAAACGTACAACACAAAATCTTATTGTAAATAATGTTTGCAACAAGAACAACAACAAAATCACCGCAATACAGCATCAGTTGCCTATTTGGAAATGGAATAGCAGCTATTTAACTTAACACTGTTGTTATTACTGGTGTTGTTGTTGTTGTTAGTGCGCCACTTTATTGCTGTAGTTGCTAAAGCAAGCTTGTTTTTATCAGCATCCGTATCGGCGTCAACGTGATCACGCTTCTAACGACGTTTTATTTATTTAACAGAGTTTATTGTTGTTGTGTTACAAGGTGGTAACTTTTTTTAATTTATTTTTGCAAAGACCCACTGGCAATCTTGAGGTTTTATTTTGTTCGGCATTGTTGCTCTTGCCGGTAATCTTGCTTTTGTTGTTGTTACTTGTATAGGAACAAATGCCGGGACGTGTGATGTAGAACTTTATTTTTACCTAAGCTCGGGGCTTGACTTTAGTTTCTATTGCGACCAGAAAGTAACATAAATGTTGGAACGCGAAAGTTGAAACAAGTTGAAACAAACTCAAAGAAGTTTGCTTAGACCAGCCTACCCTGCAAATAAAAATATGAAATTATGTATTTTATGTTTAGGTTCAGGCGACTGCCCAGAAAGAAACACTCTTCTTCTTAATTGGCCTAGTAACCAATTTTTTCTTAGTTCAAAGAGTTCGGGTGAGAGTGTCCGCGTCCATTTGCTTTTTCCAACGCAAAGGCGATGCTCCTCTACTCTGCTACCAATGGCAATTACCGCATCGAATACTTTCTGGACAGTAACGTTTTTAAAGCTATTTGTGCGGCATGAACTACTCAGCGGAACTGCTGGATCTTAATTCGTGGTACTATGTCTATATCCCCGAAAAGCTATGGTTCCATCACCTGCGATAACTGCGACCAAGGTCCATAAATCTTCTATTTCGGTATTGTTTTATTCAAGGTTCTTCAACCTGTGTTCAACCTTACATTAATCTAACTGTAAATCAATCTTAAGATTAGGACAACTATTAAATACATCAGCTAAGATAAAATACTAGTGATGTGGCGCAGAGAAAAATTTTCACAAGTATTTATGTAAAGAAGGTCTTGACTGTGTGAAATCAAAATCTAAAGCGTTGAACACTTAATATAGTTCAGCATAAGTTCTAGATATGCAAGCGTTGTCGCCATAACTAACAGGTGGCGCTAAAGTAATCCTCCTATCAGAAAATGCTATAAATTTTGCGATTGGCCCCTAATGGCAGTTCTGTTTTGACATTTGTGTAGTAAACACATGCGAAATACACGTTAATAAACAATGTTACGCTACACTGCTCCAGAACGCGGAATATTGCTGACTATTTATTTGACCAATAATCGGTCGGTGACTTTGGCAAAACGTGAATTTCGTTGCAGATTTCCTCGCCGTCCAACGCCTACTGGTGAAACACTGCGACGTTAAGCCGCTGGCCTCGAAGAGACTGGCACAACACGAGATGCTACCAGGCGTGGCAGACCCCGGAGTAGCCGTTCTGCAGAGAATATTGCTGCTGTAGCCAAGGATGTCATGGAAGCGCCGTCGACATCGCACGTCGTCCCACGCAAATGGGTATCAGTCGACGGTCTTTACAGCGAATTTTGGTACAAGATTTGAAGATGTTTCCGTACAAAGTCCAGACGGTGCATCAGCTGTTAGCTGCTGACCGCCAATCGCGTCTAACATACGCTCAAGCCATCCTTAATCACCACCAAGAGGAAGATGATTTTTGATCAAAAATAATCATGAGTGATGAGGCCCATTTCCATCTTAGCGGGTACGTAAATAAGCAAAATTTACGCTTCTGGGGCACTGAAAATCCGCGTGTAACCCACAAAGAGCCATTACACCCGCTCAAAGTTACTGTATGCAGTGCTGTTTTCGCTGGAGGAGTCATCGGACCTTTTTTCTTCGAAGACGTCGCGGGCCAAACGGTTACTGTGAATGGTGAGCGCTACAGAGCAATGATCAACGAGTTCTTTTTGCCGCAACTTGATGAATTGGGATTGGAAAACATGTGGTTCCAACAGGACGGTGCAACGGCACACACTGCACGTGCGACAACCGATATGCTGAAGGAAGCATTTCCCGGGCGCCTAATCTCCCGTTTTGGCGATTTGCACTGGCCAGCAAGTTCGCCTGATTTGACCGCTCCAGACTTCTTTTTGTGGGGCTTTTTGAAGTCGCGGGTTTATGTTAACAAGCCTCAGACTCTTGCAGCTCTTAAAGACAATATCCGTCAAAAATGTGAGGACCTATCGCCGGAAGTTTTGGCCAAAGTGATGGAAAATGCCATAAAAAAGTCTCAAATGGCAATCAACTGTGGCGGCGGTCATTTACATGACATCATATTCTCGACTTGATGTAAAAAAAATTAAAAGACCAAATAAAAATAATCCACAAGAAAAATCAAAGTTTTTCATTTTTTTTTTTAATTACAGCCAAAAAACATCACAAGGTTACTTTTACGCCACCTTGTACTTCTAGATAAAGCAATTTTAAAAAATGCCAAATGGCAAAGAATTCTAGAGGGAATATTAAAAGCGATATTTTCTAAGAAATAAGGCAGTCAATAGAGCCAGTTATGATGTTAATGGCAAACGGATCTTCAGTCCCCAAATAGGAAGACTAATTAGTGGGCAACGAGAATAGTAAGAAGTCAGTGGTAGAGAAAAATTTAGTGAGCATAGAGCAAATTTTAGAAAAAATGTTTGAACTCGGTTCTATAGAATTTTAGGGTAAGGTCTCCAAATAAACGCTGCATTCTTAACCTAACCAATGCTTATGGATTTTGTTCCATTCCAGGCAAGATATTCTGCTTCGATAAAAGCAATTGATTTTCCGAATTGGCGAGCTCTGGGGAATATCGCGGTATTCCTTGCGACAGGCGCATGTTATATTTTCTGACTGACGTGTTATTTTTCTGATACTTTCACCTAGACTTAATAACATATAATGCATACAAACATGTCCAAAAAGCAACGCGAATATGGACTTTCAAATAATTTTACAGGCTAGTTGCAACGGAAAGTGGAGAATAGAATATAAAATAAATGGAAATACACTTTTCTAGTTCAATAGGTCCCGATATTGGATTCACTTAACTAGAGGAACATTAGGCGAATACTCCATTTTACATTTAACAGAAAGGTAAAGAGCTACGAAGACTACGATGGGGTATATGGAAATTAATTATTTACAAGAGAAAGGAGAAGTCAATACTGCCATTGGTGGTGTTGTAAACAAATGAAAGCGAGAGGACTGATCTTTGGGTACTTTGGAACACCTACTTTGCCACTGTCCTGCTCTTTGTAGGACTCGACAAATGTGCCTAGGTTAGGTTAGGTTAGGTTGGTATGGTTGCCCAGGGAGTGAGCACACTTGGACGAAGAAGGATTCGCCCTTTGTGATACCATTGTCAAGGAAGTGAGGTGAAAGGGAAGGACCGATGGGATGCAGGGAGAGGGCGGGGAAAGGTGGTAATGGAATGGTTAGGAGCGTGCAGATTACGAACGATGACTATGTTTGCGTCAACCGCTTTGTGCTGCTGATGAAATTCATAAGATTTTTAATGTCAGCGCCAGCTATATCAGCAGGCGTGGCAAAGAAGTAAGAGCCAAGATGCCTGGATCTTAGCCCCGCCAGAGCTAGCTACCCTGCTAGAGAGAGGAGAAGGTGCTGAGATGATTCCACTTCATCCTCCATACATCCAGCGCAAAAAGGACTCGAGGTGATTCCAAGTCTCACAGCATGCATTCCTCGCGCATTGTGTCCTGTGAGAGAACCCACTAGATCGGAGAGCTGATATTTTGTCAGCCTCAGAAGCTCGCCCGAGCGCCTCCGGTCCACACGTGGTCAAAAGGATTTCGCGACTTTACACGTTTGTGTATTTGCCCAGCGCTCGCTGAGTTGGTGCGATGCCCATCTTTCCAGGAGCAGACCGCAGGTAGTCAGGAGGATCCCAATTTTCTCTCCCCCTTCGTGGGGAAATCACCTCACATGTCCCTTGTCTGGCCAGCTCATCCCCCTCACAGTTTCCCACAATGTCGCTGTGACCGGGAACCCAGATGAGGCTGATGTCAAAGAATTCGGACGCAGTCGAAAGTGAAGTGAAGCATTCCTTGACCAATTCCGAATGCACCGTCATAGACCCGAGGGCCCCTTATTGCCGCTTGGCTGTCGGAGTAAATATTTACTTTCTTGACGCATTTGAGCAGCCAATCAGCTGCCTCCTTGGTTGCGGCTACCTCTGCCTGGAACACACAGCAGTGGTCCGGTAACCTGAATTTTTGTCTGATGGGGAGTCCCTCGCAAAAGACTCCTCCGCGGACTTTTCCTTCCAACTTCGATCCATCCGTGAACAAGTTCACCAGGCCCTGCCCCCAAGTGTAGCCCTCCGTCGACTCTTGCCTTGACGGGATGTGAGTGGAGAATGTTCCGGTTGGACTAAACGAGGGTGCCTAGGATAAATATATTTTCATTCTTGAAGTACATAGATATGTATATTGCTGACAAAAGGCTAAACGATTTATTAAAACTCGCGAAGACGTGCATTAAGAATTTCATAAAATTTCCAAAATACATACCACTGGCAACACAATGGACTCTAAAGGACTACGTGAGATCTTTTTACAGATCAGCCAGCCTAGTCAGAGGTTCAGAAGAAATGCCGTCAATTGTAACATACAAGAAAGCTTAAAAATTAGTAAAAAATGATAAAATAATATATATCAAAAGCTTTAGAGAAATCAGTATAGATAAAATCAACCAAAAAGAAGAAGTACATTATTCGCTAGAAAAAGGAAGAGTCGAAACTGTAGATCCTTTAGAAACAAAGCACTGATAGATTGACGAATTCGCTTAGAAATAGGTCAAACATGATTCTTGCTGCCGCCCGTGTGAAATGGGCTAATTGAGGTAAATTTCCAATCATCTATGAAAATTCCTGAAGATAATGGCAAATTAAAATATATTTGTAGGTATGAACTGAAAGTCCATCAATATCCGTTTTCGCAGACGGCTTAAGATTATAAATGCCAATAATAACATCATCAGTGGGAAAGCCAAACGAACCAAAACTGAAAACGTGGCTAAAGTTAAGGGGTAAATCAGGCAAATATTCTATTCTATCAACAGCCACAAAATTAGAACTGAAAAATTCTGCAAATAACTTGGCAACACTATTTCTGGTACCAGCAATCTTATTGTCATAAAAACCTGCTAAGGCATAGATGAGTTCGGTTTTTTAGGCCTATTAAAATGTCATAGGGCCTTTGGAGTTGAGTTGATATTCTCCGCTACTCCATGAATTGAAATATTTTGAGTAGCGTCGAAAAATAGTGAGAAAATATTTAGTATCAGCTAATTTAAACTTTTTAAAGAATTTATTTCTAAGATTCTTTAACTTTTTCAGCTTAAACGTTTTAATATTATATATATTATTGTTATATTTTTACTATTTATATTAAGAATATTATGTTATATGATATTAACTAGGTACGAAGAGCAACACAATAATCTATCCCATTCGTATTCCATTCAAATAGTATTGTTCTTATCGAAATCGCAAACCTAAAAGTGTGCAATTCATCCAGTATATGAACCGACTTATAACCATCTCGACCTGGTCTTACTGAAATTGTGTGTCTAATGTTATTTTTTGAAAGTGACTGATCATTTTGGAGTGTTAAAACTTTTAATCACAGCAACTGTTGTTGAAAAAGTGTTTATATAAGGGTGGCTGATGAAAGCCAAAAAAAAATTGAATAACTTTTTTTCTTTTTAAGTTATCTGTTCCATTTTTGTTTTAATTTGCAGATTGATCTTTAAAATTTATTAAAATGGATAACTGGGACACGCAAACAAGAATTTGGATAGTCCGCCGCTATCACGCACTGGAGTCCGTAGTTTTGGTACAGAGAGATTACAGGCGGATGTTTGGCGGCGATCCCCCGAGCAGATGGACCATAATGAGACTGGTGAATAATTTTGCTGAGCAAGAAGGCCTTATCATCGAAACCCACCAGTTCGGACGGAGGAAACGATCGCTGCTGTAGCTGCAGCTATACAAAGCAATCCAAGGGTTTCAACAAGAAGCTTATCTGCTCAACTTGGTGTCAGCCGACAGTCTTTGCAAACAATAATGCACAAAGATTTAGACTTATTTCCCTACAAAATTCAAATGGTTAACAAACTGAATGCAGCAGACTTGCCGATTCGCTTGGAATTTTGCCTGAAGATTCTGCAAATGGTGGAAGAAGACCAAAACATGTTAAACTGCCTTTTCATGTCTGATGAGGCCCATTTCGATTTAAACGGCAATGTGAACAAACAAAATTGTCGAATATGGAGTACTTCTAACCCACAGACACTCCACGAGACGGAATTGCATCCTCTTCGCGTGACAGTGTGGTGTGCGGTTTCTTCACGCTGTATTGTCGGACCTTATTTTTTTGAAGAAAATGGTCACCCCGTTACGGTTACTGGAGACCGTTATTTGAAATACTGAAAGAATTTTTCTATCCAGAACTACGCCGAAAGAGAATTCCTTTCAACTCTGTGTGGCTTCAACAAGATGGGGCAACGTCTCACATAGCCCAGACTGTTATGACAGAGTTGCGACGAAAATTTCCCAATAAACTGATTTCAAGAAACTCCGAATTTCGTTGGCCCCCCAGGTCGCCTTGCCTTACTGCACCTGACTTTTTTGTTTTTGGATGTTTTTTTAGTTCACATAGAAGAGAAAACAATACTGAAGATAACGCATTTTGAATGAAATGGATAGCTCGTTTAGTTTTTTTGCAATCGTGTACATAAATTAGGTAAAATCGTGAAAATGAAAAGCCGAGAAAACGCGCTTCAAACTACAACAATAAGCGCACGGTTGCTCGACGCCGCACTACGCTCGGCTCTGTAGCTCTGCAAATACTTGGAATTTAAATTTGTGCCTCATGTTCTTGAATATCTAAGCTATTGATTTCAGGAAAAAAAAAAAAATCGATTTTTTTGACCTTTTAATTGGCCCGCCGGCCTTAAATTCAATTATTTTTAAAACTAGTTAAGCTACATTTAATAAAATTTAATGACCTTCAACTTGAAAAAAAAATAAATGAATTCCATGAACACTAAAAAAAAGTTATTTGAGTTTCTTAATGTAGCAAAATTCATCAGCCACCCTGTACAAGTGAATCAAAACCAGCAGCAAAAGTGCGAACACTAAAGCACTGTAAACTAATATAACTAGTGATAAAACATTAGCAAAACATAAACCAAGAATAAATTCGCATTCGATGCAAATGCACGCCATACCCTTGGACGTTTCGCCTTACGCTCGTCTTTTCTGGTATTACGCCTTTTTAACAATTTCTTGTTACTGACTTTTATACTTTTTTTTGTTGTTTTTCTTTTGTTGCTGTTGGTGTTTCGCTGTTATTGAGTCGATTTTATAGATAGTCGACGCGTTTACTTTTTGGCAATTAATTGGTTTTTACATTCGGCACGATATTGAGATTTACAAGATGTTAGAAAGTTTGATGTGTGTGTGTAGGAGCATTTTTACCGATACCGTTATACAACAGAGCCAACAACAAAATCAATTCAGCATTTATTTTATTTTTATTGATGTAAGCTATTTTGTGCTAGACGTTTTCGTTGTTCCTTTTTTATACAACGCTCCAACACTCCCCCGCAACCCCAAACCTTTCACGGACTGCTCATGTTTCTCCGGTAGACATTTATTTCGCAATAACAGCCAAGCGCACTAGGCTTTTTGGGAAATACAAGCTGTGTAGATTTTGGGGAAAAAATATAATTTTTAAATTATGAACTAATTTAGTCTTGGACTAAGTTATGCGGCAAGCTTTCGCGGAGAATAGTGGCAAAGTCTGTGGTCTGAACGGAGATCTAGAAGTCCTAAACTATGCGGAGGATATATGCCTGATAGCACAAAGCAGTCGCATATACCTTGAAGGTGGAATGTGGTCGGCGAATTTTCGACGCCAACGTAAAATCGGCGAAACGAACTAAACAAATACCCGTTCTCCTCGAAGTTCGACGTCGCAAATGGAAGTGGATCGGCTATACATTGCGTAAGCCCTGGAGGGCATCACAAAAGCTGCGTTGGATTGGAATCCACAAGCGAATCGAAGACGCGGGAAACCAGCCAACATATGGAGGCGACAGGTGGATGCAGAAGCACAGAAAGTAGGATTTTTTCGTGAAGATAAATTAAATTTCTTACTTGAAATAAATCAAATTTTAGTATGTTTGTTGAGGCCCTATATTCCACCTATCAACCACGAGAAAATAAATATATTTATGTATAAATCTATATAAAAAAAACCTTTTTCTATCACTTGGAGTTTCGTGCCGGGAGTTTCGAGCCCATGCACTTCCGAATGGTAGTCACGCACCAACCCTTTCGGCTACGACGCCCGACACAATTTTTTTAATTTTTTTATTTTTGTTTTAAGTTTACATTGCGACTAGTTACAAAAATATTATTAACTAACGAGCAATTTGTTTTGGATTTATAATATAAGATATGACACATGAGATGGGCTTAGTCCATTAAGTCTTTGGCGTTTTTGCGAAAAGGGTGTACGCGCCAATTATATATATACAATGGGGATGGAATTGAGAAATGGATGGCGTACCTGCGCTGAGAATAATCTTTTTAATAGAACTAGTTTTCTTATTGATATTGTTACTAGGGGGGTGGATTTGATTTTGTTCGTCGCACTGAAACCTGTATTTTGAACCATCTGCTTTATCGGTTTTACATCTTGGAATGGATTGGATCGGACTTACTTTTCTTTTCACAATTTCAGCGGAAAACAATTGGATAGTGGACACTACCACAAAGATTATCTAGAATTCTCCAAGAAAAGAGTGAGTAAATGCTGGTGGAGGATATCGTAACATCAACATGCGTGAATGAATTATGTGTAGAAAAGTGTGTCGCAGATTTATCGTTTAAGACAATTAAATCTTGGGGGGAAATTTGATCTCCAATTACTTTACCCCTCTTGTGTGGAAGAGCCCCAAAGTGGACTTCACGCATTGGCATCTCCACAAAGAATAAGTGGATGAGGTAGTGAAGTCAGAATTGATTTAAACTCGCCCATATCAAAATCATTACCAGGTGGAAAATAAAAAGATATCACCGTTAAGGTTATATTGGTTTTAATTTTAAAAGCAGTAATGTTTAAATTTGTTCCAATATCGATTATTTTACCTTTTTTTACCTTGTTTAATAAAGATACCAGTCCCGTGTTTATTCGTGTTACTTGAGTTATGGAAATAGGCAGTGTAAAGCGAAGGAGGAGAGGGATTAATGGAAAGGTAGGTTTCTAGTAAAGCTCCAAGATCGGGTTTAAAATCTGAAACAAGTAGAAGAATAAAGTAATTTTCCAAACTAAATTTATGGCCTTTTTAATTAGTTAAACTTCGAGTGAAGGACCCTGTAGTATTTTATCTGGTAATAAGTAATCAAATTTTCTCAGTTTATTGCCTCATTTGGAGGTTTAAACATTTTATTAAATCAGAACAACCATATCCATATATTAAATGCAACAGAACTAGATTCCAACGTGCAAGGCACTTTTCTCACGCATGTCACGAAACGACTTTTTCAACGTATTTTTAATGAAATTGAAATTGTCAGCAATAAAAGTGGAGTGGTAAAAAAGGCAAATTAAGTTGAAACACGCTAACGAGTTCAATGTTAGTAAATAAATAAAATTGCACGCGCACGCAGCAATCAGCGAGTAAATTGGAAAATTGAGAGATATGACACAGATCAGATATGCAGCGACGCAGCTCAAAAAGGTATTAGGTACCGCGTACCTCCACCATCCCTCTAGGCCCCGGCCATCACAACACAGTTACAACGGCCCATACAAATGACAAATTCAATTAAGTGCTAATGGACAGAACATATGATCATATGCCCATATACACATACATACACATGTTAAGGTTCATTTGCTTGCGTAGGTATGTGTGTATGAAAAGGCACATGCAAAAAATATTCTTTCAGTGGTGCATATGAATGAGTAAATACAAATATTTCATTAAAATAAATAAAATCGGGCAAGGCAAGAAGAAAAATGAATTAACTTGAAATGAATTGAGTAAATATTGCTACACGTGTCATACAACACATGCCGGCGTGAAGGGGTTGCAAGGAGCAACGCACCCACCACTGCCAACAACAGCAATCAAGCACACTGTGACAGTGTTCGCATGAAGTGTAAAATTACAACAACTGCAATTTTTAATAGGTCTATTTATAAGTTCGTGCGGTTTTACAACAGATGGCGTAACTTGATTATTATTCCATCGATCCACATTTCCAAACATTCATTGGAGAGCTACTGTCGTAAGGCACAAACGTCAGTATAAGTTTTTTATTTGAAGCGTAAACAACAATATTTTTACCACACTTGAAAATGTCGAATTTCGTGCCAAATAATGTGTTTTTGCGGGGAATTCTTCTTCATTATTTTAATATGAAGAAAAAAGCAGCCGAAAGTCATCGTATCTTGGTGGAAGTTTATGGTGAGCATGCTCTATCTGAGCGAACGTGCCAGAAGTGGTTTGCACGCTTTAAAAGTGGTGATTTTGGCTTGGAAGACGAAGAACGCGAGGGTGCGCCGCCAAAGTTCATGGATACCGAATTGGAGGAATTGCTCGATCAAGATCCGGCTCAAACGCAAGAAGAGGTTGCAAAAACTTTGGGAGTTGATCAATCAACCATTTCCAAACGTTTAAAAGCCATGGGAATGATCCGAAAGGTAGGCCATTGGGTGCCGTATGAATTGAAGCCAAGAGACGTTGAACGCCGTTTTATGGCATGCGAACAACTGCTTCAACGGCACAAAAGAAAGGGTTTTTTGCATCGAATTGTGACTGGCGATGAAAAGTGGGTCCATTACGACAATCCAAAACGTCGGGCAACGTATGGATACCCTGGCCATGCTTCAACATCGACGTCGGCGCAGAATATTCATGGCCTCAAGGTTATGCTGTGTATCTGGTGGGACCAGCTGGGTGTTGTGTATTATGAGCTACTGAAACCGAATGAAACGATTACGGCGGATGTCTACCGACGACAATTGATGCGTTTGAGCCGAGCACTGCGAGAAAAACGGCCGCAATACGCCGATAGACACGACAAAGTTATTTTGCAACATGACAATGCTCGGCCACATGTTGCACAAGTGGTCAAAACATACTTAGAAACGCTCAAATGGGATGTCCTACCCCACCCGCCGTATAGTCCAGACCTTGCGCCATCCGATTACTATCTCTTCCGATCGATGCAACATGGCCTGGCTGACCAGCACTTCCGTAATTACGATGAAGTCAAAAAATGGATCGATTCGTGGATTGCGGCAAAACCGACCGAATTTTTCACAAAGGGAATCCGTGAATTGCCAGAAAGATGGGAAAAAGTAGTAGTAAGCGATGGACAATATTTTGAATATTAAATTTGTAACCATTTTACGTCAATAAAGTTTCAAATTTCGAAAAAAAACCGCACGAACTTATTCATAGTCCTATTATTAATGCCGAAGTCATTGGGAGGGAAAGAGGCGAGTGAAGTGGAGCGAATTTGACCCAAAATCACAAAATGATCAATAATATAACAGCAAAACATAACAACAAAACGAGCACGACTCGATACACTCGTATGTATGTATGAATGTATGAAAAGCAATAAACTACACTGTCGAATGACAAATAGTTGTGCAAAAAAATTGCAGTCGATAATCTCAACCGCAACAACAGCCGTCCCCCCTCAGCGTCTCCAACAGGCCACGGAAGCATATGTGAGCGCACAGCTTATTAAAATAATTTGAGAAACGTATTTGCGCGGCTGCAATTGGAAGCGCAGCAACGCGCTTATCAACCGGCGAAAATCTGCAACTTGTTCATGACAAGATTTTCAGCAGCGTCGCGACGTGTCACGGGACGGGCAAGATAGTTGCCCGGCGATGCTGATATCATAGTCATGCAGGCGGCGGCAAGCAGGGTGACATACAAGTTGAAAGCGTGTTGCATGTTGCATGCTGCTACAACTGCAACACCTACAACAACATCATCAATTTGTTGACAGCCAAGCGGGAAGCAGAGTCAGCGACAATAGATATTTTTTGGTTTTTTCGATTCGGTGACGACAACCACAAGACAGCAATTGGCAATCAATTCACACATTAAAGTGTGACTGCATTGCTGCTGGTGCTTACTGGTGTTGCCTCAGCTGGTACTGCTGGTCTCTTTGCTATTGCTGCCAGCGCACTGCTGGATTCTCGAATGGTTGCTCAGCGCTGCGTTTGCTGTATTGCATTTCAAATGCATCAGCTTAAACCACAGCAACAACAAAAACAACAGCAAGGCAGTACGCACAGAATGCCTTATCAGCCTTGGTCGGCAATTTGTTGCTGGCAACTGCGGCATTAGGCGCAAGTTGTCGACAATTCTCGCGCGCATTCGATATACTCTCCTTTGCATGCGTATGCGCTCATGGAAATCGTGTAGTGGTGCGTGTGTGCACGGTTGGCATGCAGCTCAAGGTTACACATAAATATTGAGCTAGGAAAATATGTACATAGAAACCCATATAGGCGTAAATATATGGATTTAAGTAGTAGCCGGTTCCTGCAATAATTTTAACACCGTCGTTGGCAGCAGGCGACCCGATCGATTTGATCGTATTTCGCGATGAATATTAACTTACCCAGTAGAATTACTTGTGCATACTACACACACAGAGATGTGAATTAGGGTAGC
Source organism: Anastrepha ludens (assembly GCF_028408465.1). Lineage (NCBI taxonomy): Eukaryota > Metazoa > Arthropoda > Insecta > Diptera > Tephritidae > Anastrepha > Anastrepha ludens. The sequence continues at coordinate 61,576,497 of NC_071501.1, forward strand.
ATATTTTTCTTAAATTTTAAGATTCAACTTGGCCAACTGAATCAGAGAAGGATTTTGTTTTCCTAGGTTGCTCAGGAAGTTGATACCTTTTGCTTAGCTTTTTCTTTAAAGTGTAGTTTCTATTGGAATATCAACTAAGTAATTGCGGATTTTTTATGGAAAATCCAAAACAATTTCTTCATGGAACTAAATAACTTTATTCTGTAATGTATTGCCCATTTTGATCAATGACCCTTTTGCCATCTTTCAGGCAACATCATAGTCCCACGTTCATAAAACTTCTGGTTTTTTATTAGCAAACAACTAAATCAGGTACGATTTGGCATCACCATCATTTTTGAAATCTTTACCATTCAAGGAGTTTTGTAAAGATCGAAACAAAAAGTAATCAGATGATGCAAGGTCAGGACTATATAGTGGATGTGGCAAAACATCCCAACCAAACTCCAATAATTTTTGCCAATTGGCCAAAGATGTGTGGCCTTGCATTGTCATGATGGAATACAATACTTTTTCGATTTGTCAATTCAGCTTTTCTTCAACTGCATTGTTTAATTTCATTAGTTGTTAATGTCTGATGTCTACATTAACATTTAATCGTTCGGTTGGGTGGTAAGAGTTCAAAGTAGACAATTCCTTTTCAATCCCACCAAACTGATAAGAATCCCTTTTTTTGATCAATATCAGCTTTTGATCTTGTTTGAGCTGGTTCACCTGGCCTGCTCAATGATCTTTCCCGCTTGATATTGTTGTAAACAACCCATTTTTTATCGCCAGTTATCAGTCGTTTTAAAAATGGATTATCTTCATTACGTTTCTTTAGCAAATCGCAGCTGTTAATGCGTTGCGTTAAATGCGTTTCTTTCAGTTCGTGAGGAACCCATGTATCGAGTTTTAGAACATAGCCAAGTTGTTTTAATTGATTTTCAATTTTCAAACTGATTTTCAATATAAACGGGTATTTTATATTACATAGAACTAGCTTTAACTTTTCAGTGGGAACTATGCCGATAAGTTCACTCGCAATAAAGTGTGAATTATTCATTGCTAGTGCCACATACAGAGTGTTCGTGATGCAAATAATTGTTGCGAATCATCATGAATTATCATAAATTTTGTAAAACCGTGCTCGAGGAGTTCAAAAAAATTGCAAGGAAGGAGATTTTGTTAAGCAGCAGAGAGTCAAATGTCATTTCATTTGCAGCGGAAGTTGCAAATTCTTGCTGGACAAATTTTTCCCAGCAAAAAACAGCTGACTTGATGGTGCCATTTTTGTCAATAAAGCAACTAAGGGTGGAAAAATTTAAAATTTACATATATATAAATATTATATATAAATATTAGCGAGTTACCAAAATAAAAAATATGTAAATATATTTTTATTCGAATTATTTAGTTACTTGCAATAATTTAAAGTTCCCTTCGTAAAATATGCGTATTCAAGATCGGAGTTAATGAAAAATACATCTTAAAAATGAAAATCTTAATTGTATTAAAAAACCTACTCAAATATTCGAGGACAGAAGACAAATACTTAATTTAGTTAGTATGAAGTTGTGCGAGAGATGTGACATGCAACCGCATCAATCAGGTGTCATTGAAAGTTTCTGCGGATTTTGAGTTCTCGTAAAAATTTGAGATGTCTGTCATTAGGAGAGAACACTTCAAAAGTCTCAGGAATTTCGTTGCTGGATAATTCTTACTGGACTGAACAAATATGTATATAGCTGGAGCTGAAAATTTTCAGCGAAAGCTGGAAAATCAAAACGTATGTGACATTCTAGTCAGCTGTACTCGCTTGTACATTTCCATTATTAAAGAATAAAACGGCTTTTTTACTTCTTATGAGGTAAATCACAAAACAGAAGCGTTGCCACTACGTCATTTCAAGTCGTATATTCTGGTGCGATGGGTGGTAAGGGCAGTGTATGTGTTTTTTTAATGTTTGAAAGTCTTGTATAGTTTTTTTTTTTTTAAATCACAGCTGCCCTTAACAAAATCTGCAAAAGATTCAGATACTTTGTTCAATACGCGAAAATTGTATATTATGAAAAAATTCAGGCAAGAGATTACTATTGCTCAACTTGGAAAAAAATCCAAAACACCAAAAAAGATAAACTTAAATCCTTTCAATGTTCAGCTAACCATTCGACTGGATTAGAATGTCTCTCATGTGGCATTCTTTCCTTTGGCGCACGTTCATCAACGCTGGCATGTTAAAATCGAAACGAGAATAAAAGAAACACATTTTTTCCGAATAATGAATGAATGAATGAATGAATGAATGTATAATTGATGCGTAGACTTCTATTACGTGTTTAGACGAGCTCCTTCTCCTATTTGTGACGTACGTTGTGATACTGTTCCGTAAATGGATGGACTTACAGTTTTAAGCAGACTCTGAACGCCAAGTTGTTTTTGGGTGACAGTGAGACGGATGACATAAATACATTCGGAGGTTTGCCATTGCCGCCGCAAGAGCATCTCCCTCAAGGAGGTGACGACTACGACGACCCCACGGACCCTAGTCAAGATGTCCCTCGTCTCAGCGACTTTGTAACAGTTAGCTAGAAAGTTAGGAGACAAAATCCAGCACATGTCTGTTTCCATATTAGGCGGTGTGTTGGTCAGTGTATTTTCACGTTAGGTGCGACTGTATGTAAAAAGCATGACCGGTATGCAATTGGGCGCACTGGGAGTCCCTGGATTGGTCGTTATGGCTTTCCATCTGCAACCTCAAAGGGGTGATGTGAGTTCGCTCTGCCGATGTGTTAGCTCAGGTGTATATCAGTAACATGAAGCCTGGTCAGGAAGTGTTCATTGAGCGAAAGAGTAGTAGCTTTCGTTGCTCCGGGCGAGCGCCGGTCCGTCCGTGTTTTGCGGGATCGGTAAAGCATAGGTCAGTCCTCAGGGAACTGGGGTAGGAGCATCGCCTCCGAAGATGCACCCAATCTTGATTATTTCGGTCGCTGGTTAAATAAAAAAATATTGAAAAAATTATGGAAAAATGACAAAAAGAAGATAAACAGCAGAAGACCATTAATTATGAAGATCAAGAGCAGAGCCCATTCGTAAGAAACCACGATTGCTTCGCTCGCCACCACAAAAAGCGAATACACCTCTTACGAGCGTATCATTGCTAACTACAGAAAAATCAAAGACGGTCAATGAAGGAGCTGAAATCACGCCACAAGAATTAGACGTAAGAGTAACGTCAAAAGAGGCTAAAAATACTGCAAATGCGCCCAATGCGCCCTCACAAACTTCTGTAACTGAAACAGAAAGGGAAAAAACTGCATCTCCGCGACAAGAGTTTATACTCAAAATGCGAGCTGAAGAAGACGAAGTCGTAGAGAAATGTTTGAGAGTGCTTAAAAAGATGAAAGCAGTTCTATTGAAGACTAGGAAGACATCCACAGAAATAAATACCGGAGTCTCAGAGCTCGATGGACTATTCGACGTCATGGAAAACTGCAGAAGAAGTTGGATTCAAGCTGAGAAAACCGGCAAAGGACGTCTCCTGCCAGACTTATCAACTGTGAGAAAAATGCTAGCCGGCACTAGCGAAAACATCAATGTTAGGATCACAAAACCTAATCAACGGCAACAAGTACGGGCTTAAACAATACCAGACAGAAGCGGAAAGAGTGCACCAAAGAGTCCAAGTCCTGCCTATGCACTGATGCCAATCGCAGCGAGACAAAGCTTATGCCAGGCTCGGGCAAATGCACGATGACAAAAGAACATGCCAAAACATGATTATACTCCAAGCAATCATGCACAGGAGTAAAAATGCAGACCTACTAATGGAGCAGATGGTCTTAGGAGGCTCGGCGACAATGAACTCAAGAGGTAGACGAGTGTTGGACATGGCAGCCATACTAGGTTTAGTGGTGCTCAACACAGGAATGACTACGTACCGAAAGCCAGGTTGCGAAGGCACCGCACCTGACATAACCCTAGCATCGGAAAGCATAGTCCCCTTTACTAAAGACTGGAGAGTCCTGGAAGATTACAATGGGAGTGACCATCAACACATCACACTTTGCATTGAAATGAAAAACCAGCGAGTGCGTGAAAATCGAAATAAAAGTACACGCAAATGGAACATAAACAAGCTAAACCCAGCGACGCTCTTTGAAACAATTCACGAAAATAAAACGACGATCTGTACGTCAACAGGACAAGACAACAATAGATAAGAACAAAAAAAGAAATGCTGTATTGGTGGACACATGAGAGTGCAGAACTTAGAAATATGTGCATCCATAAGCGTAGAAATTATACAACAGCCAGAATATTGGGCCCGGCAATAACGGAATCCGAAGAATACAAAAAGAGCGGAAAAGAATTGAGGAAAGAGATAAGCCAAAACAAAAAAGACAAATGGGAAGAGCTAAGAAACGATCTAAACAATAACCCATGGGAGTTGAGCTACAAAATCATTATGAAAAAGTTATAAGCCAAATCTCCTGCTGCTGATATGTAAACCGAAGTGGTAAGCAAAATAGTCGACACACTCTTCCCAACACACTGTGCTGAGATGGAAGAACTCGACTATGAAGTAATGGAACCTGTCCCATTCACAGAAGAAGAACTAAAAGATGCTGCAAAAGCAATGAAATGCAATAAAGCGTCTGGACCTGATGGTAGGTAGGGTAGGTAGGTGAAGTGGTTGAAGTGCACCTGGCACTCCTCAAGTAGCACTAAAGCACCGTTTTGATACCATTATAAGACCTCAAACAGGCAGATATCTACAGCCAACAAGAGCTGTTAATATTATATAATGGAGAAGATTGATTGAATTTAGGTTGGCGCACTGCCCCAGGCTGTCGAAGAAAGGAGCTCCCAGTGACCTTAGTCTTCTAGCTGCTAAACCCGAACATTTACAAAAAAAATGCCCTAAAGTCTCCTTCTCTGAAAGGTTCCCACAGCTTCTCCAATGGGGGTTAAATGGTAACCATAGCTTTTCCGCGTATGTGCCGATCGTTCAGTGACCGGTAAACACAGCTACGAGTTTGGAAATTGAGTAGCGAGGAGTTCAAAAAACTTTCTGAGTCCTTCGTATATCGTATTGGGAAGGAAAGTCTTTCTTGCCTGATGGCATAGTTGCGGAAATATTGAAACTATTGGCAGACAGCATGGTTTTAGAAGGATCAAATCTACCTTAGGTGCCATCCTAGAGATAATAGCTAGCGTAGAACATGCCCAGACAGGTAATCGATACTTCAAACGCTTAGTATTACTAGCCACACTGCATATTAGAAATGCTTTCAACAGTTTAAGTTGGGACGACGTAATTGAAGCCTTAAAGGTAAAATTCAAGATCCTGAATAACCTATTGAAGATTATTTGTAGCTATCTAAGCAATCGCATGCTCTTATACGAAACGCGAGAAGGATGTAAGACTATACAAATAACAGCAAGTGCGGTCCAAGGATCAATACTCGGACCTGAACTTTGGAATATAAGCTACGATGAAATCCTTCGAATAAAGGTGCCTGAGGATGTGCATTTAGTGGGATACGCAGATGACATTGCAGCTGTTATAATCGCTCGAAACACTGACGAAACCAAAAGAAAGTTAAGTCAGGTGATCCGAGTTCAGACATGGCTAGAAGACCATGGATTAAAGCTGGCCACAGAGAAACCAGAGCTAATCCTTCTAACCAACAGGCGTATCCCATTAGAAGTAGATATACAAGTACTCGACGCCACTTTATAGACAAAGGGAGTGGTTAAATACCTAGGAGACACGAGGCTAACTTACAGTATTTGTGGCGAATAGGAAAAGTGAGCCTACCAAACTGCATATATGGAGATACTGAGTATGATGATGCGAAGCACACAAAACGTGCCTGCCAAGGAGAGACCGCTATTAAAAAAATTGTTTCTATCATTTTCCTGTTTCATGCACGGTGATCCCAACCTACGCACTCTCGTATGGTAGTCACGTACCAAACTGTCCAACTACAGCGGCCGATAATAAAAATAAAAATTTGCAACACCTCAGTTAAATGGTAGACTAGTAATATTAAGTATTCACTAGTTCTTATGCACAACTCTTTTAAGCCAACACAGGATAAACTTATTTCCACTCGTCAGCAAAAAGCACTAGCCTTTACTGCAATTTTCATTTACCTCAAAGATAGTTTATACTTTAAGTTTGAAAGTTGCTTAAGTTACTTAGGGTTACTTAGACAAGTTATTGCCTAGACAGACCGCGGCGTTAATCGGAATTAACATTTAATTCGACTACATGGCTTACTTTGATTCAGATTTTTTGGATCCGTAAAAACATAAGAAATTATATATGGCTTTGGTTAAGTCTCATTTCGAATATGCTTCTATTATCTAGCGACCTGCCTCGGCGTCATATATATAGTAAATAGCATAGCGCACATCTAAAAAAAGTTGATAGACTTTCACTGCGATCTTTAAACTTCTCACAGCCTTTGGCCTTTATAACTCTCGGTGTTTACTTTTAAGTTTTAAATCACTTCAGAATAGAAACAAATATCTCGCCTGTTCATTTATTTAAAAAGTGCTAACTTGGGCTATGGATTGTCCAGATTTTTTTTGTAGAAACTTGAATCACTTTGACTTATTCAACTCATTCATAACTAGTAATACGATCACATAAAAGTAGATTATCTACTTTATCGTGTTTCACTCCCAATCCTTAATTCTGAACGAGATTTCCCATACAACATTTCTCTCCCAAAATTTGAGATTAGAAAAGAATCCTAGATAATAACTATACTTTTTGACATACAACCCTGTCCTTTCTGTGTAATAGATTATTATATTTACGAGTGTAAAGAAAAGGGTCGAAGTAAAAACTAAATAAAATGGATGCCGGCAAAGAAAATATGTTTGTAGACATAATTCTAATAAAATTTTTGTTAGTTATGCATTCATGTTATAGAAAAAAGGGTGTGTCCTTTTATTACTTATAAAATATAATATCGAATTTCGAATGCGTATTACTGCCATAATTTTGGAAACCTCAGTAAACGTCGCTGACGGATTTCCTCCAACTGTTTATTATTAGCAGCCAATTGCTTAATTAAGGGGTAACACCACTGTAGAAATTTCAAAAAATTAATTTTTTTTTTTATAAGCTTACAAAATTCTTTGAACCTTTTAAAATACAGAACAAAAAGTTTTATACGTTACCGAAGTTTAGTGACTGCTACCTAACGACTTCTCCAAATTTCCAAACTTTAAACGCGTTTTTCTCAAAAAACGTTTTCTGAAATTGGCACGCAGCATAACTCAAACAATTTTAAATATATTTAATCAGGTTTTTCACTACGTCTGTATAATAACCTTCTTAAGAGAAGAGCGTAAGGGATTTTCGATAGATTAATTTAAACGATTGTTATAATTATTTAAGTGCCGTTTTTTTAGTCCAAAATAGAGTTTTTTCCTTCAAATGCTTGCTAATTCCACAAAAATAAATATTTTTTAAACCCCCTACGTGTTTCTCTAGCTATTCTTATCTAAGGGTGTTTTTTTTAGAGGTTAGGTTTTCAAGTTGGCACTACTTTTTTCGTAGATGGTCTTTTTGACAGCTGTCACTTGATGTATGCTCAGTTTGGTTTGCCATTTCATAATGAATAGACTTACACCTGAACAACGTTTGCAAATCGTGCAAATTTGGGCCCAAAACGAGATGGCCACCGATCCCGATTTTCACAAGAAAATTTTGTTCAGCGATGAAGCTCACTTTTGGTTGAATGGGTATGTCAATAAGCAAAATTGTCGCATTTGGAGTGAACATAATCCACAAGCCATTGCTGAGACGCCGTTACATCCTGTTTGGTGTGCTCTATGGGCAGAGGGAATCATTGGTCCATATTTCTTTAAAAATGAAGCCGGTCATAATGTTACAGTCAATGGAGAGCGCTATAGAGCCATGATTAATGACTTTTTCGTGCCTGAATTGGACGATATTGATGTGGACGACCTTTGGTTCCAACAAGACGACGCTACATGTCATACAGCCAACGCAACAATCGATTTGTTGAAGGAAACTTTTGGTGAGCGCATTATCTCGCGCCGTGGACCTGTGGCGTGGCCTCCAAGATCGTGCGATATAACACCGCTGGACTATTTCTTGTGGGGCTATGTGAAGTTGCTTGTTTACGCAGATAAGCCCGAGACGATTGACGTCTTGGAAGAGAATATTTGGCGCGTTATTGCTGACATACGGCCCCAATTGCTGCAAAAAGTGGTCGAAAATTGGGCCTCTCGGCTGGAATTTATACAAGCCAGCCGCGGCGGCCACTTGCCCGAAATCATTTTTAAAACATAATGGCAAACCCTTATATTTATAATAAAGCTAAATTCTTGGCCATAGCATTAAATTATATACGTTTTATTTCATCTTGAAAACCTAACCTCTAAAAAAAACACCCTTTAGATTAAGAAAAAAAATGTTTCTTTGTTCCAGATTAAAATTTGCACCCTCTGTGCTGCGTGCCGCGGAGCTCCTTCAAGAGAAACCACATTACAAAAATGTCTCCAATGCCGCCATTTTGTAAAATTTTTCGATCAAACTTTGTAGTTTTGTATTTTAGTGTATTAGTAATAACTTCCCAAATCAGAGTGATTGTTTTCCCTTTCCTTCTATACAAAAAAATTCTTTAAAAATCGTGCTTATTTTACGCGTGTACAGTGGTGTTACCCCTTAAATTAGCTGTTCCTTCTCCTTGTATTTTCTTTATATCGTTAGTAATAATTAAACAAACCAAAACCGCTGAAATATTCCACCAAAATAATTTCTATGAAGAAAAACCTCTCAAAGCAGTATTGACAGCTGATTGTCAATTTCGCAGGTAATCTACCATATGTGACCGGGTAGATTAATTTTGTGCATTTATTGGTAATCAATGCATATGTGAACATATCATACTTTAAATCTAATAATGCCATCAATGCACCTATCAGACGATGTCGTACAGAAGTTAATCAAATTAATCGAATTAATAACTTTGACACCTCACTTTCTGGAGGGATATTATACAATATTCGCTTAAATTACTTTGCATCAGTGCATACAGTAGATCTTAACAGCTGCAAGATACCCCAATCGGACCACTCTAAATACTTAGGCACCCATTTTTGTCGCCGTCTTACGTGCCAATATCATATATTATATATTCAAAGCAGAAGCGGCTTGAAATAAAACTTCGCTCGCTTTATTAGCTACTGGGCAAAAATCAGAGCTTTCGCTGTACCTTACAATAAGCTGCTCATATATAAAGCTATACAGAAGCCAATATGCACATATGGAGTGCAAATCTGGGGTGCAGTTTCAAAATCAAATCTTGCCATACACAGGTTCCAGTCAAAAATGTTGCGCATGTGGGCTCACTCGTCATGGTTTATCTGCAGCAATATAATTAATAGTGATTTTGCAGTGGATATACCGATACATGAAGAAATTGGCAACATCAGCAGAAGATATTACAGCCGACTTGCTAACCATCCAAATCTTCGGGCGTCAAATCTATCACAGCAAAGCAACGTCCTATGTGGAGTTAAAACTTTTACGAGTATGCCTACTGATCTGCCAGAAAGATTTAAAATGTAGACTTCAAGCAATGGACTCTATTGGGATTTCTTACTCTTGTCATCTTTTCAAAAATTTTAATTAAATTAAAATTAAATATTATGTATGACATATTGTTTTTAATAAATGGAGTTAAAAAAAAGAACTACTTCAAAATTAACTATTAGTAAGTGTTTGCGTAGTCAGTAAGAAACTATTTTGTTCACCGATGACAAATAAATATAAAAATAAATATTTGAACTTCGACATAAGTTTTCGGGATAGTTTTTAAAATTGAGAAAAGAGCCAAAAATACAAATACTATTGGCCCACCCTTATTCCCTTCTACCGCTACTTAAGCTATTTGTAGGTATATGTAAGATAGAAAATTTGCACAACACAAATTTGGTATTAAATGCGCCCGGCTTGATAAGATCTTATTTTGAGCTCCTTACTTACTTACTCATATGGGTGCTTGCTTACTTAAGTGCTTACTTGCATATATTATACTATACATCTACATACTCGCATGAGCACTCAATGCATGCATGCCTAGATATACTCGCATACATATGTACGCCTGTATGTACGAGGTGTGTTAAAAAAGTATAGCGAGTTTTGAATTTTCGTGGTAACGTATATTCGAATTTCGAGTATTTTGAATATACAGTTACGAGTTCGGCCATTTTGAATGTACAGTTAATTGTTGACAACTGCTTTGCTTGCTCGTGTTTCGGCTCGTCTTCGATTTTTACCTATTCAAAAAGATGGATCAAAGAACCTGTAGTAAAGTTTGTGTGAAAAACGCAATTAACGCAGAAACTACTTTTGACCAAAGCAAGGTTTATCGCTGGTACAAAATGTTCTCAGAAGGCCGACGAAACGACACAAAATGCTCCGGACGCCCGAGCACTTCAACAACAGACGAAAAAATTGATGAAGTGAAGGAAATGGTATTGGCCAATCGTGGAATCACCATTAGAGAAGTTGCTGAGGACCTAGGCATATCGATTGGCTCGTGCCATTCGATTTTTCTCAATGATTTTGGCATGAGACGGGTCGCCGCAAAATTCGTACAAAAACTGGACTCTGACCGCGACGTCCCAAATTTGCTCCAGAGGGTTATAGCTGGTGACAAATTGTGGGGTTAGTGTTATGACGTGGAAACCAAAGTTCAAACATCTCAATGGAATTTGCCGCATGAACCAAGACCGAAGAAAGCGCCCCAAGTTCGGTCGAATGTAAAAGTTTTGCTTCTTCGATTGCAGGGGCGTTGTGCATCATGAATTCTTGACACAGAGTAAAACGGTCAATAAGGAATATTAACTGCAAGTTATACGCAATTTGCGCGAAGCAACCCGCAAGAAACGCCCGGATGTATTGAAGAACAAAAATTGGCTCTTGCATCACGATAACGCCCCTGCACACACATCGTTGCTTGTGCACGACTTTTTGTCCAAAAACTACACACTAATGATGCCACAGCCACCGTATTCCCCAGATCTGGCCCCCTGTCACTTTTTCTTGTTCTCGAAACTGAAGAGGCCCATGAAAGGACGACGCTACGCCACGATTAACGAGATAAAGACGGCATCGAAGGAGGAGCTGAACAAGATAAAAAAATGATTTTTTGAAATACTTCGAAGATTGGAAAAAACGTTGGCGCAAGCGCATAATATCTCATGGGAATTACTTTGAAGGGAACAAAATAGATATTAATGAATAAATAAAGAATTAAAAAAAACACAAAATTCGCTATACTTTTTGAACACACCTCGTATATAGCTATTCTAAGTCGACTTAACTGATCAAGCTCTTATGGCAACTGAGTGTGCATTCAGGGTTAAGCTTCACCGTAATTGATTTCTATTATGATCATAATTAAATACAATTTACATTCAATATGCGCACGAACGTTGAAGTTTCTGTTAGGTGGCCAAGTGTTGCTTGGTGTGGTGAGATTAAGATATATGCATTACAGAATTTAAGAAGCAGTTGAGGCATTGAATATAGCCTCGTTTACGACTTTGTACATATATTTTAAAGCCTATGCGCTTGCAGATTTGGCTGTGCTTCCGGTTAGCTCACAATTGGGTTCCATGGCCCGTGTGTATTTCGATATTTTAATGCAAATCAGCCTGAACGGGTACTCTCAAGAGGAATGTGTGTGGACTTAGAAGGTCCATCTAATTACAGCTAAATAATCTTATTATGCAACTCTTTGAATGCAGCCGGTGGTTCAAATGAACTTGATTTCTGAGGTACACAAATGTAATATGAAACGAAACATTTACAATGAATTTGAAACAGTTATTTTGAGATACTCAATAATTACAATAATATTGCGTTACTTTTTTGATGGTCTTTTGATGACACTGATGTTCAACAAATTAATTATATCAATATTTAAAGTATCATATTCAGATGCACCCTGTGGTTGAGGGCATGCATATATACATATAATATCCCGAATTATTTTTCTTTTTGCACCTATTCCAATAAGACATGGAGGACTACAACTTAACTCAAGGTATACGGGTCATGCAGTTATCGTCGCTATATGTGCAAAGCGCACCGATTTTGAAATTTCTCATTTTCTGAAGTGCGCCCGTTCATTTGCCGAGAATTGTGAGCTTCAGGCGGCGATGCAGAAGCTGTTGCAAAACGCAAAAAGCACTGTCCAATCCGCAGAATTAATTCAACAAGTGCAGGCTACCATTGGCTAGGACCATTCAAAACGCCTTCTAAACAAACAACAAAGGACATGTCAAGCCACCACACTTTACCAAAGGATTTCGAGAATTCTTCTACATTTATCGAAATTCTAGAGACAGTAATGAAACCATGTATTGATAGTGTGCACGGTGGCAGCCCATACATCTTTCATCAAAACACTGTTTCTTAACACAAAGCGATGGCGGCACGAGATTGGAAGGCTGGAAATTTCTATGACCACATAGCACCAAACTCATGGCCGCCTAACTCCTCTGACCTTAATTCCATGGACTACTACATATGGGACGTAGTTGAGCGTGAAACTAGTCAGCTTCCTCATAACACCATTTCTTTTCTGAAGGCTGCAATTACTGCCGTTATAGTCAATATGGTTGGAAATTGTATTGAATGGTTTTATAGATACATATATAATGAGTCGATTGTTTTTAAAAATTCGTTAAGTTTCACTAAATTTTCTTCAAAATAAAATTAATTAGTTTTACTTGCAAGTTGTCCTCAAATACCATATGCGCCCTACGCTTGCACCATTTTTGGGTGATTGGGCGAGCTCTTCCTCCTACTTGTTGTGTGAGTCTTGATGTTTTCCTGACGATGACACCTCCGAATGGCAGATGGTTTCTTATGACGAGCTTTTTCATAGCAGCAATACACTCGGATGTTTGCCATTACAAACATTAGAAACTACATTTTCTATCAACTGCACAGCTAGGAATGATTGTCACACACGAAGCCATTCGGCTACGGCGGACGCTGATATATTTCAGAAGTTATTTCGCACCGAACGTGTTGCTTGAAAATATGGAAATATAAATTCATTTAAACTATTCTTAAACCTCAAGCTTCGATCTGAATTCCGCGGTGAAAATCATCAGATCTTATCTCATATTGACCATGCGATGAAGAAAACAGCGAATATCCAAGCGACATTCTCAAGGATCTAACCTAACATAGGTGGCTCAAAGTCAACTAAGCGAAAATTGCTGGCGAATGTAATTAACTACTTCAGTGTATGAAGCAAATGCGGCGAAACGGAAGGGAAACAAAAGGAAGCTACTGTCTGTATATCGGCTAAGTGCCCTAAAGGCATGTTAGGGTTACAGAACCATATCGGACGATACGGTATTTGTCACAGCTGGCATGATACCAGCGGATATCTTCGCGAGCGAGATGAAACGAGTTTACACTTTCGGCATCATAAATAAAAAAAACAGTAAGAAAATCGACTTGTCTCACTAACAAGGTGGCAAGACCGATGGAAACCGGTTTAGGACCATGTCTAAGTCGGAGTTTTGGTGATGCAACCTATCACGTGAAATAGTTCTGGGCATAGAGTTTTTAAAGAATACCTGCATAGGTTTGGGCACGACGATAGCCCATGCTGCCGTGTGTTCAGCAATTTAAGGAAGACGCGGAACTTGTTAGTTTCCACTTTCCACGCTTTACAAGTAAACTTGCAAATGCAACCGACATAGTTGGCTATGTGACGGAATCAGAGGAAAAGTGGGAGGAAGTTGCTACATACGTTGCAAGAACTGAATGAGAACTAAGATATAAGTACATGAGCAAGCGAGAGGCTATAGCTGATAAATTTTGATGGCACTACGCCATTGTTTTGGCCTTGTAGACTATTTCGACAACTATCTCAGTGCAATCTGAGTTAAATGTTGAATATTTTTACTAGAGAACTATATACCTATATCAAAGGGCGTATGCAGGGTGCATTAGTTTTATTCCATCGATTTTATTAATCGTGTTAACTTCTTCATTAGCGAACTCGGTGGTTCAACTTTACTAGAAGGTAAACAAAGAGGGAAGCAAGAGATATTCCTAGCATGGTATGGTATAATTGTAAGCTCCCTTATCCTGTAATAACATACAAATATGAAAAACTCGATCTAGTCATAACCGCAAAATCTCTCAATTAATGGACTTCTCTACTGGGATAAATGTGTTTGTGTGTGCATATCAGCTTGTTTTATTTCAGACATTTTAACATATTACTGTGTATACTTTGCTAACATCCTGTACTACGCCCACTGTATACGATAATATTCGAGTAGTGGTCATTTTATGATATTCAATCAGCAAATTCTCGTCACCAGCTGCTGCTCTTGTCAGCTTTGGAAGTATATAGAAATGACGTTATGCCGACAAATGATGATGACGTTGTTGACGATAGACATATGCGAATCTATAAATATAAAAAGATAGATTTTGCTTGTATTATTATTATAAAATGGATATTGGTGCATTGCGACCAGAGCAGATATATTGTAGGCTTAATTTCTACCAAGAGGTTGGGATCTATAACCCTGTTTCCCAGGTAATTTAGTCTGCGTCGTGCCACTGCTTGGCGGTCGCATAGAATATGTTCTGTTGTTTTTTGTGCCTCTTTACAGAGTCTACAAATATTATTTTCTGCCACACCAATTTTTTTCATGTGGTAATTAAGTTTACAATGTTCTGTTAGCAGTTCAGTATAGAGTTTTATATATTTTCCGCAGAGGTTAAGGATTGCCTCTACCTTTATACGTTCTGAATCAATGAGTATTTTCTAGTTCCGCATGCCCGTTTGGGTTCTCCAGTACTCGATTAAGCCTCATTGTTCTCGTTCACGTAAAAAGGCCTTTTGAAGCTGTTGTTTACCCCGCAGAAAAGTTCAGGCCCAATGAGAGTTTGCACCCTTTTTCGCTAAAGTGAGAAGCTACCTAGCGATTTCAGAGCTGCTTGACTGTCAGAGAAAATGTTGATATTAGCCCCACGCGTGCCTCTACGAAGACATTCTCTGGCACATAGCTTTAAAGCGTGGACCTCCGCCTGAAAAATGGAAGTCGGTTTTCCCATTGCAATTGCTTTCTTGAAGTGTGGTCCGACAATGTGGCCGCATACATTTTGAACCTATCAGTAAACCACACCAGAGGCGTGATTATTGGTACATCTTTGGCCGAAGACCCGATGTTTTATTGGCATATGTGTATTGCTCTCAAATCTTTATTTGTGATGTGCGATAAATGATTTTTCCAGGTCAAGGTTTTTTCAAGGATGACTCTCAGATATTTCATATCCCCGGATAGAGTTAGAGTTAAGTTTGCCTCCCCAATCATAGGGTCCCTAAACTTAGCTTCATTCTTCGGGTGAAGGGTACCACACATATTTTGTTCGACTTTAATGAGAGTTTTGACACCAGTCTTCCGCAATGTCGAGAGGTAATTGCATGCGATTGGCTATAGTAGAGTCAAACTTGTCTCTAACCATAATAACTAAATCGTCGGCAAAGCTCTGAACCTTGTATCCGAGATCATCGAGAAACCGGCAAATCATTTGCGTTAACCAGAAAATCCCTCAATCAAAGTGTATGACTGAAAACAATTTTATGTACATCATCGGCATGCAATAAATTTTTTAAATATTTTAGAGCAGTGCATATATCGCTGATAAATAATAGGAGCAGAATGGGTCCAAAGAGGCAGCCGGAATGAGAATTCCTAAAGAAACGTTGAATATAAGCACATTGGAAGCACATTTTTTAATAACTCAATACATTTTAACAGAGAGAGAGAGATTCCTTCAGAGGAGGCTGGCTTATTTCTATCTATCCGACGGGGACATCAAAAACTAATATCAGTAAATACCATAATTTCACATGACCTTCCCTAAAGTCTTCAATCCGATTACCTAAACTGATATCATTTCTAATTCTCGGCCTTCCGCAATTAATGAATTTTTGGATTAAGGTTTTGTTTTTGATTTAGGTTTTGTTTCATTATTCTTAAGGTCTATTCAATTTGGGCTTTCTGTGACGTTATGCGTGAGACTTCAAGGATCCTTATACTACGAAATCGCTGAATAATTCTCTGGCTAGTTCAAAGTCGGGGTACACCTCAGTAATTTGGATCGAGAGAGTTCAACGTAGTCCGAATTACTCTGGAATCTTTTCATTTTAATGATTCATTTCCGTTTTATGGTGCCCGTCGTATGTTAATAAATTTCAAATTGCTTTCCTCAAGGTATTTACTTAGAGATATTTATCTACGACACTGTCAGTGGCGTCATTGATTGTCTTGACCTATTGGAGCAGCTTCAATCCTTCCCAAAGGGTCTTCTGGGGATATGACTGTAGTGTGGAAGTAACAGAAGTGAGCAGCATTTTCCGTCTATATAGTAGAAATTTAGTGTGGTATAAAGCACAAGATAACAGGTCCATAGATTTAACAACATTTTCAAGTGTTCACTCAGAGAAAAATGGTATTGCCATGTTCATCAAATAAAACAGTATTTTTTACAAGATCCGCCATCAATTAAGATCCGCAACCAATTAAAAAATGTGTGAAAATAATACAAAATTAAGAATCAATTCACGTTTGGTTGATATGACCACATTTTGCATTGACTATGGCCTTGAGACGGTCCAGAAAGGAACCGCAAGCTGCCCGAATTTCACTTGCAGGTATGTTGGCCCACTCGCGGACAATGGCTTTCTTCAGCGCCTGGAGACTGGTGAATCTTTTTGTTCGGGCTTTGCACCCAAAAATGGCACAAAGAGAATAATCCATCGGACTCGCGTCACCGTGGACGTTATGAAGTCCGAAACGTTTTTTTTAGCCATTCTTGGTTCACTCGAGCTTTGTGAGACCATGCCGAGTCCTATTGAAATGTCCATGGTTTGTCACTGAAATATTTGTCTGCCCACGGCTTCAAAGCAAACTCCAGAATACTTTCGCCGTTTGATTGGCTCTTCGTCGAGGATTTCACTCAAGTCGCTTCTTCACTTTTTGAACCATTTCAAGTGACGTTGCAGTCTTTTGATGACCCCCTCCATGACGTGTCACGATGTTACCAGTTTCACTGTAACGAGTAATGGTGCGATATACAAAAACTTTATTTACTTTAAGGTGCTCGAGCTCAAGAACAATCGCTGGTTGTGATTTTCCAACCCAATATAATGCAATCACACTATTACGTGTGGAATCCATTACTGATTTTTTTGTTCGCGTTTATTCTCTGCAAAATGGTTCCGCGCGCTTGTGAAAAATAGTCGGGACTGTCATTTAGCCAACTAACAGACAACCCATGGCCGTGCATCCGCTGCGCGAGCAGTTTGAAGGTGGTTACACTTCGAGTGCCGGACCCTGTAAGTATGAAAATCCTTGAATTAAAATTGGCACCATTGATTTAGAAATAGATTTTTAATACGAAGTTGTGACAATCTTATATTAAGGTTGAGCCACTTTGATATACGATTGGTCAACCAACGTAGAGTGTACTTATTATAATTTAAACGAGATCGGGAGCTCCTTGCAGAATACTCCTGCGCCAAAGCTTCACCTTGTCAGAAAACACCAACGGAGCACACTGAGCTCTGGGTATTTTGTATTTCCTGCGTCTTAAGAGGATTCACCGATAGGCCGCAATCTGTTGCCCATCTATCAACTACGTTCAGATATCCCTGCATCTAATCGTGCAGGGTATCTACAAACTTTCCTCTAACAATTAGTGCCACGTCGGTCGCGTAGGCAAACACCCTGGAGCCCCTTCTCATCAGAATTAGAGGCAAGGGTAGAGATAAAATTTAAATTGAATGATAGCAACTAATTTCAAAGGAAATTGTTATTAGTCCAATTTTCGACTACATAACAAGCCTTTCATTAGGATTTTAAACACAAGTTATATATTTGATGTGGAAATGGATATTTCAAAGATATTTACCTGTAGCTCAAATTTGATGGTTTACTGCACCACAAATATAAGTACTTCTTCATATCCCTAATTTGTTGAAATGGTGAAGAGATTTCGGCTCTCAGCGAATTTGAGAGAATCAGCTGATTGGCCAACGTCACATGGGCCTTGACGCGGGTATGTTCACGTGGTTGTGAGATTGTGTTGGTGATATATGCGAAAATCAACATAGCTTCCGTTGTCGACTGAGCAACGACTGATTAGTATAGTGTCTGAATAAGTGTGAAATGAGCGCGCAAAATTCTGCTGTCGAGTACCTGGCGACGTGGTAGCCGAAGTTCCTTGCGCAATTTTGTTTTTCGCTTGAGAGTTGTAATCTATAAAGCCAACGTGTCGAGAAAAACTGCTTAACTATTCCTCCCTGAGTAAAAACAAAAATGAGATACTGTTAATAAACAGATAGTGTCATGAATTTCTCGCACGGCATAAAAGTAGGCATAATCTTACATAGAAATTAGCTTTTGTGAGTAAAAAATCAAAGCTTTGCTCCTTGATGTTTTCGAAATATGTATGTATTAATTAATGCAAAATGCTTTCTTTTCGGACTTTTTAAAAGCCTTACTTACCTACTCTAAGATGAATGAACTGTAAATATTCTGCAACTAAATTTTTTTTCGCAAACCTAATCAAATAGAAAATAATTATGAGCTATAGCTGTAATATTTTTTGTATCAACGGTATTCCATGTTGTATTTCCAAATTGAATCACACTTTGTGTACTATTTTTAAAAACAGTCGTCACCTTTTGCGATGGGGTTACATTTTGCCTGCAAAAACTTACAATCTAATCGTCATACATACAGATACACAAAAGTACACATTTGGCAAACAAATGAATATATTGCCAACACAATTTGTGTAAAATTATTCCATCAAATCTTTTGACATGCATCGACAGGCAATATAGCAATTTTTCCATCAATAACTCAATAACAAAGATTTCAGCATCATCATCTTCTTCATCAATAATTTGAGTTCAATGCATTTGCAAGGCATCCGCAACTGCCACATAGCCAACACACCCACACATTCAGCGTCGCATGTATCGAAAATACTATTAATTAAAATTAAACTCATTTTATGGCCAACATTCACCTAACCTTTACATCACAGGGAACTTTCCAAAGTTTAGCCCGAATTCTCATCGCAATCACTTACAAATATTTTGTTTTTCCTCCTATTTTTGCCCATTCCTTTATACGTAGTTCCATTAAGATCTGATCCGCGGCCACCCGCTCAGTGCCTGAACGTGCACCGTAGAAAAATAAAAGCAACAAAAAATATTGCAACTAGAAAGACACATTCAGTAGTGGGTCAGGCTGCAGAATAGCAATGCACACGCGTGTACATGAGTTTGTGCCTATGTAGCCATGTATGTATGTGTATGTACGTATACGCTATGGAGTTGCTGTGCGTCGGGGCAGCGCGCATGCGCAATCAACGAAAATTGTTATAAATCTTAGCGAATGGTGGTGCAGAAGCACATAAGCATTCGCTTAGAACCGTTAAAATGAAATGTGTGTTAGTGTAGAAACACAAACAGCCATACTTACATTCATACGTTAATATATGAACATTTGTTTTGTTGGTTGATTATGTGTGTGGCACGTTTCGGCACCGTTTGCTACCCACCTCCAGTTGCGGCCATATCGGCGTTATGTCGCGCTGAACAGCAATTTGAAATTCAGTAGATTTCATTAGTTGTTGTTGCTCCAGCAACTGGTATTACTAAATTATCCCCCTTCCTCAGTCTGTTTCAACCATTCACTGTTATATGATTATAACTCTTATTTCGAATAGTTGGATTCGTTAGTGTATTTGCGAGTTTCTGCAATTCTGAATCAGTAGTTCTATTCCCCTTTGCGTTTTTCCTCATCTCGCAACACTATTCATTTAATAGGTGAAGCATCATCTTCGTGACTATTCCATTCCTTCCACTGCATTTATTTTTCAACAACAACGCTACTTGAGACTTACTTTTTCCTCACTCAAAAAGAGAGAGAAATAAATCAAAAGAAAATTGAATTAAAAATAGGCTGTACGATTGCACCAGCTCAATTCAACGGTTCGTTCATCTTTGCTGCTGGTGAAATGCACCTGATGAACTCACATGTAGACAAAACTTGTAGACGAAACTTTCATCATGGCATTATTCTACATATTTAACAGCATCTTTATTAGCTCACGTGAAAATATTTATTTAAAGAATTATATAATAATAAAAACTTCCTCGATACAATAATTTCAGCCCAGATATTTAACACATTTTTTTGGAGATTTTTTTCCAGCAACATAACAGAGCAAAATTTAAACGACAACAGGAGCGAGTGTTATACTTTTTGTGCTGGATTGGTGGTGCTCAGCGTTAACTCCATTTCTTTTAGGTGCTCTGATGGCAGAAGGGACCTTTACTATTTATAACAGATTGCGAGAGGAAGAGCGCAGTGTGGCCAAATGTCAAAAATTTAAATTCCATGTGCTTGCAGGTAACCGAACACCCAGAGAACTCTTATAACGAGCAGAACAAACTAAAACATAAATCATAACAGGAAAGTACTACTAAATAATACTACGAATATATTTATTATACTAGTATATATAATTAATTACCGAAGAGACCGTTTTTAAATTTATATGCTTGTGTCCCAACACGCTCATAGGTATTCTGCGTTCTAACATGGCCACGCTTAGTAACTGGACAGAGAGTAGGGACTCAGAATAAAACCCGATTAAACTGATCTCTTTACAAGGAAACATAGACTGCTCATAGTCTCCAGTCAACATTCGGAATGCATCCGCGCACTTAATTTCGTTTTTCCCACAAAATTTGATACAGACGGTTTGATCCATATTTCTGAATAGGTAAAAATCGAAGTCGAGTCGAAACACGTGCAAGCAAAGCAGCTGTCAACAATTAACTAAACATTCGAAATGGCCGAACTCGTCGGCATGAGAGAGAGACATGAGTATCAACATATCGCCACAAAAAAAATCGAAATTCGAATATACGTAACCTTCAAAAATGCAAAATTCGCGATACTTTTTGAACACACCTCGAATGTAGAATACTTGTGTGGTGGTCATGAACTCAAAAAGCAAGTTATTAGAAACTGCTGAGCAAGGTCAAAGAACTAAATATGTATGCATCACCGGCACTTTAAGGACCACTCCTAATAAAGCGTTCGAGATGCTAGTCAACTTACTTGCTCTAAATCCGGTATGAAAACAAGTGGCCGCCGCTTCAGCTTTATGACTTAAGGGAACAGATACCTGATTTTCCCTGATTTTCATTAAAATTATTTAAAATTAAGAAGTCAATATATTTTTTTCAAAATTGGCATACTGTTTATTTATACATTAAAATAATATGAAAGTTTTTTTTCATTTTAAACATGGGAAATGGCGGATATACACTCAATTCTTCCAGGAAAGTCGCAGCGGGGCTTCTCAATCGGCAGGCATTGTAGCATTGGCGTCACTGAACTGAATACAAAAAAACAAAATTTTTTTTTGTTTATTAATGTCATAATTTCTATATGAATTCAACAAACAGAAAAAAAAAATTCACGGAATAAAATGCTTAAAAAAATGAATTTTGGAGCGAATTTTCTTACTATTTTTGCTTCGAAAAATAGTGCTTCGCTGGTTGTGATTTTCCAACCCAATATAATGCAAACACACTATTACGTGAGAAATCCATTACGGATTTTCTTCTTTCGCGTTTACTCCCTGCAAAATGCTTCCGCACGCTTGTAAACAATACTCTGGGCTGTTATTAGGCAACAGACAGCCGATGCTCGTGCATCCGCTGCGCGAGTGGTCTAAAGTTGGTTAAGAAAAGGTCAGGAGAATTGCTCAAGAGAGAACTCTGGAATATCATGGCTTTTGTTATTGGTCATTGACTGTTAGGTAGACACTCTTCTAGGCTAGGAGTATTTTCTCACGAGTACTGCAGAAGTTGTAGAGATGAGAAAGAGAAAGAAACAGTTGAACACTTCCTCTAGGAATAAAGCAAGGTTATTATGAAAACACTCTTTTGACTCTCATACGGAACTATCCGCTTCATAAGAGCGTATAAATGGTTCCAATGAAGAATAAACTCTGAGATTCCCATATTACACAGTGGTACCATAACGGATCTATTGGCTATTCTAAGCCGACTGCCAAAAAAAACCTAACCTAACCTCAAGCATAAATACGTTAGGTTAAATTTTAATGTTAGCTTGGGCAAAAAAAAATCCATTATTTTTGCGCAAAGGGCTTAAAACTGTTTTATGGCTGATCCTTAGCTCCTGGGCAATAGTACGACTACTAACATGCCATTCAACTTCGATTATTTCTGTATTTTTATCGTAATTTTCTTTAGCATGAAAAATACCTGAACGGAATCGACGAGACCGAAATTGTACCTAATTAGCTGTTACAGTATCGGCACCATAAACACCATTCACAGTTTCACTGGCCTGCATTTTCGCCTTTATCAGAGAAGAACTGTAAAACGTACCGAATTTTCTCTTTGTTGACTTCTATTGTTAACACCTGTAACTCACGGCTAAATGGAACAACCGTGACAACGAGTATAAACTTTAACTTGTATGATCGATATCGATCACTACAGCCATCTACCGAGAAAATAATGAAATTCTTTTTTCCCAAACTTGTATATAAAATAAATTTGAAAACCGGTCACGTTCTAAATATTTTCAAGGGTTTTTGCATCCTTAGACCACGGTGTCTTAATAATTCAAATTTTTTTCCTATTAAGATTTGTATCACAATATTTTCAGATAATACTTAGAAGGAAAAATAGAAAGAAAGTTGAAACATACTTCGATTAATTTCATTCCATTTATTAAGTCTATGGTTAAAAAAACATTACAGACTAAAGGTACAAAATGGCTTAAATATGATATTTAAAGATAATACTGAAAGTAATTCCAGCTTAATTAAGGCTAATGCTAACTTCACAGAAGTGAAATGTTGCTAGCAACATCGATTGTCGAATGAGAAGAAAAGTCAAATTTATTAGCATTGCCCCAGAAGTAATTGGCAAATATTGGTAAGAAAAGTATTTTTAAACAAATTAATAGACATATACATAGGTACAAGTATATTGACCCAAAAAATATAGGGAACATTTACTTGCACTCTTTGGGAAGCCGTTCCGCTGAAAAATTCCAAATCTTCGGAGGTCGAACTAAGGCTCTTCATTTGCAGCGGAACTGTCAGTTTTCGCTCAATTTTAAATGAAATGTGCATTTTAAATACTAGTACTACTTTGCCGTACATATGAAATTTCACGCGTATTTCACAGCAATGCCATTTTTATGGATTTTGACGCGAACTTAGTACTTTAAGTGAGAGATCTAGTTATATATGTATATTATAAATCCATAATGTAATTATAAATAATTTGTTTTAAAAGTTTTAACATACATCGGTAAGTAAACACGTTAAACAGTTTGGGAATATTGAAGCTTGTCTGTTCCAGTCGATCTGGACGATGAATAATATGTGTACTTTGTGTTCATTGAAATTCATTAGCTGCCATTTTGGTGATTTTGGAGCTGGATTTAGCTCTTTTTTTTAAATTGCTACAAAAATTTGGATTTAGTTCTTAGCTCTTTTCAAATGAAATAGTTCTTCTTAGCTACAAATATTTATGTACAAATATTTTAAATATACAAACAAATTAATGTACCATACTACTCTTGGTACTTAAATTAATTCGACGTATTTCGAACTTTTTTTTTTGTTGTCGTGTGGTAACTCCTGTAGCCATGAACGATTTCTATGTTCATAAATCGATTAGTTTCAAAAGTTTCATATCTAATTTTATTGGCGCATTTTCATTTTATATATGCGCAATGGAGAGGTTAGTCTTTTTTATTTTTCTTATTAAAAGTACTTTAAGAGAACTTTTTATTTATGTTCATAGGTTTATAAGATAAAGACTGCCGACTGCCGCAAATATGGATGCAAAGTGGATAAGGTAAAATGTTTAATATTATTTTTTCCATTGTTTTCGTATATAAATATGTGCTCTAGGGAGGGTCGATTTAAAAATCGCTCATTGCTCTGTGAAAATCGTATTCTAGGGATCAAAATAAGAAACTTTGCCGAAGGAACCATACCTCTAAAACGAATTCTGATGTCCCCCAATTTGGGCCGAACGAAAAATCCCACTTTGACCCATTTAGAGTGCTCCAATCGAGTCCAAACGTATGACCGACCCCCACTAACTTTGGACTGCCGATCCACCCATGCCAGTGGCACAGCAACTGGAACTCCCCTGGGGGGTTCCCCATACAATCATTTCAAAATATCACCATTTTTGGCCTTTACATGAGGAAAGAAACTAAAAAGTTCGACCCAAACTGGGGGACATCAGAATTCGTTTTAGAGGTATGGTTCCTTCGGCAAAGTTTCTTATTTTGATCCCTAGAATATGATTTTCACAGAGCAATGGGCGATTTTTTTGCCTCCCCACAAATCGGCCCGGCCTAATGTGCTCCCAATGAATTGTTTTAAAGTAGCAGATCTATTTAATGTGATGTTTAAAAGGCTATTTTCTTTTTTTGTTTGTTTCTGCTTTTGCAAATAAATGAAAATGTATGAACTTTTTCATAACTTGTTATTACTGATGAATTATTTCAAAATAATTTAAAGTAATTTTGATTTTTGTAAAAAAATAGTATATGTGAATATACCAATGAGAAATATAATAAAAATCACTGAAAAATGTTTAGCTCTTTTTATTAGCTCCAATTTTGTTTGGGTATTTTTTTTTATAAATTTAACTCCAACAGCAAATTTTTTCTGGCAACACTGCTTACCACGGCAGGCGCATAGTGCTGCGAATTAATATCCAGCGACTCCGATAGGAGAATAATTGATACATTAGTCGTTGGTAATTAAGAAAGGTGGTAGATTAGTAGCAGAAGAAAAGTAGGTTCAATATTGTCAAAGAAAGACCAAGTAGATAAACACTAGGCCTCTCGTGCCATCAGTTTATCATGAAAGGAAAAACCAGTTGAGCCTTCAAAACAATCCTGATCATATCAGCATCAGTAAAATATGCATAACTTTTACGCGCGTTAGATTTAGAAGTGAAAAAGAAGGGTGCACTTAAATTCAATCAAATTTTCGGCAGTAATCTCTGCAATAAGTCTGTTACCAGATCCCAAATCAAAATCATTTTAGGCGGTCAAGTCAGTCGAGCCCTAGTGCGAAAAATAATTATATAAGACAGAATCACCACAACTAAAGCTGGAACTGGTCAAGGCCATTTAAGCCTTTATATTATTACATACCAGTATTATATGTATACATATGTTAATGTACATAATTAATATATGTGCATACACCTGCATAAACAGTGTTTCCTACGGCAAGTGCCGCACTAAATTCGAATTCAATTAAATGTCATTTATCTTCTATTTATACGGACAATTTAGGAACGAAATCGAAACAGAAGGCAAAGGCGCACGCTTCGTACGTACATATTTACTACGTATACGTACAAACACACAAAGACGGAGAAAATCAAATCTAGAGCGACGGCGGCACTGTGACTCGTTGCGATATGTTCGAATACCTCAACAAACCTGCATTCTCGCATATTTTATGAAAATTAAAAACGATACTTTGGTCCTGTTCTGCTGTTGCCATCAACAAGGGCTTACCATTGCAAAGGGTAGTTTCATCAAAACTCAAAAACTAAAATAGTAGAAGAATGCAGTGCAAGGTGAATACTGTGTAGCTGCGCTAAAATAATGCGTCAGCCGCACCTTGTATAAGTAATTTCTAAAACTACGGTATTAAATTTACTTTCAAAAACTTGGTTCGAAAAAATTTTATTATAAGTCGAATAAAATTTAGTTCAGTTAAAAGTGATTCATCTTACCTCGATAAAATGGTCTTCAATGATAAAATATGGTTTTTGGGGGGAATACGAAACTTCTCCCATAGAATTTTTAGTCAGCTTCTTTACTTGACCTAAAACGTGCGTTATGTCTAGATAAAAGTGGCAACAGTTCTTTTTCTCACGATATTATTCGCTTATAAAGCCAAGTGATCATCGAAAGGTAAAGCAAAAGGCTGTGGAGATTCGCCTTTTCGAATAAGACGATCACATTTCGGGGCACGTATTTGGGCATGGAAAGTCTACGCATAGGTGCAAAGTGGCCAATCCAAGAAAGTTGAGGTCAACGGAAGGCTCTGCATAAAAATCCTATACAAGTTTTGTTAACAGGAAATTGAAGAATGGGATGAAGATGCGCTCTGGTTACCACAAGATGCGGTTATGTGCCAGTCCAATAATCGATATTTTGCTCCATAAGCCCAATTGTTTGTTAGCCTTGACGGAGCTGCGATATAGCACCATTCAGCTTTTCTTGCGAGATGTCGTTAAAAATTATGTTTTACCGAGAAATCCAAAAATAACTCAGGCTTTTGCGGAATCAAGGCAATTATTTGATTGAATTTATTATCGAAACATGCATCACTCCACAAACACCGACTAAATCATACAAGAACTTAAGGAACTCGGCCACGAAGTGGCACATATACACAACATTTTACAGTCAGGTACCAAAAAACCACTACCATTGTTTTCAATTGAGCTAAATCTAAACCAAAATAATAAAGATATATATTCCGTAACATCTTTGCTTCATTGTAAAATAAATTTTGAACCCGTTCATCAAAAAAGGACGATACCACAATGCACAAATTGCCAAAAATATGGACATAAACAAAATTCTTTCACTAAGATGCCAGTCTGCGTTAAATACTCTGGAGAACACATAACAAGTGGACTGCAAACTAAGTATGGATAACAACAACACTAAATGTGCCCTATGTGGAGAAAATCACACTGCAAACTACAAAGGATGTATGGTGTACAAAACACTATGAATTCAACGTTTTCCAGCGCTACGACCAAAAACGTTGACTACAAACAATATAGAGAACATCATGCAATCATCCACCCAATCCACAAAAGACAAGCCATCGCAACCATCAACCGTGACACTTAACTTAACATTCTCCCAAGGCGCAGCTTTAAACGTCACACCACACCAGACACCACCTGAACTCACAACAACAAATAACGAAACCCCATAATTAAAGATATGATGAAACAACTAATAGCACAAATGTCGAACATGATGTCCATAATCACACTCTTCGTTACAAAACTAAATGAACAGACAAAATAAATTAAAAATCGCACTATGGAACGCAAACGGCCTATGCCAGCATATTCCCGAACTCAAATCTTTCCTACTTGACTTCGAAATAGATATCCTACTAGTAGGCTAAACTCACGTGACAAGTAAAAACTACGTTCACATCAATCATCCAGGCAACAAAACGCATGGTGGCACAGCCGTAATTATACGACAAACCATCAAATGCATCGAAATGGACGCCTACAAAAGAGACAACATTCAAGCTACGACGATTCAAATTGAAGATCAATCCGGATTCTTGACAATATCCAGCACCTACTGCCCGCCGAAGCACACCAACACGTCTACCCTATATCTTGACTACCTGAGAACTCTTGGTAGCCGGTTTATTGCCGGAGGCGACTACAACGCAAAAAACACAGCATGGGGATCAAAGCTGACAAATAAAAAAGGCAACGAATTACTCGACGCCATTTTTTTTTTTTTTTTGGTGGGTGAGGTAGGGTCGACGCCATTAAAGCAAACAAAAGCGACCATATAAGCACTGGTGAGCCCACCTACTGGCCCACTGACATGAAAAAGAAGCCAGACCTGATTCACTTCTATATCTATAAAAACGTAAACCGATAGTACTTGACAATAGAATCAAACTATGATCTATCATCCGACCACTCACCAATATTCCTGACATTTCTCACCGCACCTGACATCGAAGTAAACCACAGAATATGATAAAAACACCGACTGAAATGCTTTCCGCGAAATACTACGACATGCTCTTAACCACAATGTTCCACTTAAAACTGAAAAGCAGATTGATAGTGCCGTTGCGCTATTTGCGGACCCAATTAGTGATGCAGTATGTAAGTCGACGACATTAATCAAGACTAAAAATAAGAAAAATGGCATCCCAAACTCTATCAAACAGGCAATAAAATCGAAAAAAAGACTAAGGAAAGAGTGGCAACTAACAAGACATTCCGCAGATAAAGCACGACTTAACAAGATGACAAAGGACATTAAAGAAATGCTTAAGGACTTCGAGGACAAAAAAAATGTAGAACTCTTTTTCCAAACTAGATCCAACAAAAAGCAGCAATTACTCACTCTGGCGGGCAACATCGAAGATCAAGAAAAGAACACCTCACCAACATGCAATTTTAAACGAAAACAACACATGGGTCAAAACGCCCCTAGAAGAGGCTAGTGTGCTCGCTAGATACTTCAAAAAGATATTCAAAAATCAAAAGGACACTCAAAATTATAATCTGCCTGCTACATCTGGCACAGCCAACAAACCAATCAAGGGAGTAATTCCGGGCGAAATTCGACGCAAAATCAAGGCCATAAACAACTAAAAATCTCCTGCATATGACAAAATCAATGGACAAATATTAAAAGAGCGACATGACGATGGAATAATATGCTTAAGAAATATCTTTAACTCATCCATTAGGCTAAAATATTTCCCACTTCCATGGAAAGTTTCAGAAATAATAGCATTGCCGAAACCAAATAAAGACGCCGGTAAACCATCATCATATAGATTTATCTTCAATCCTCCTATCTTTACAATCAACCCGCCCTTCCATTACAATAACTATAACTTTGTACGTTTTGTATGGCGATTTTCCCTAATTCCCGAAATTCATTCCGCGCCACTTATTCATCTTTTCCTCTCCTCGTCCACAACCAAGTGTCCGACAAATGATATAAAATGAATTTTTGCATTTTGTTTCTTTCGGGCTTTTGATTATTTTCTGGTTCTTTTGGGTTCTTCCAACAAACTGGTTTTCTGTGAACATCGTGTGCGTACTTATATGGAGATCGTAGCTGAACTTGTCGTTGGTGACAATCATTGTTAGTATATTTGTGTGTTTGTACGGTGGCATCAGGTTGCCTGAAATCTCGTTTGTCATGGTTTAAATAAGTTATTAGCATCGTTGAGCTTAATTGTTGTAATCAATGAAAAGTGAAATTTTATTTACGCAATAATGTGTTTTTGTAAAATATGCGCCGTCTCGTGAAATTGGAGTATAATTTGAATTTCAATGTACTAAACAATGCATTGTATATTCTTACATGTGTTGTTTGCGTTGTAAAAAATAAATGCAGACTGTTTTCAACTGAGTAGGTATTTACTGATACATAAGCTCGCCGCCTTTTTCTTACTTAGTACTATTAACAAATATCGATTTCACGACTGCCTTTTCGACTCCAAGACGACCGCAATCTTTCCTTTAATTGTCCAATAACGGGTACCAAATTGAAAGATATTTCCGCCGGAGCATTCCACCTACAGACATACGGTTGTTCCAATAAGTTTTACGCTTCCACAGCTGTTATGACCTCATCAATTGATGAAAAACTCTTTCCACGCATGCATTTTTCTAGGTATTTTTTCTTTTCCAAACCGGGTCCTTTTTCACGAATTTTTTCGTTTAGCTGGTCTAATATTCACAATTTATTGTTTTACCAGTTTGCAAGTAATCCAGAAACGAAATTTCCTTCGCACCCCAAAAAACTGATGCTGACCGCTTCTTGACCGACATCTAGACACGAACTCGATTCGGGGCCGAGAAACCTAGCCTCTTGTTTAATTTGTGAAAAAATGTTAAATAAAACACGCTATTTTCGTCCCGAGTTCGAACAGTCTCGACGGTCAGATTCTTACTATATTTTAAATCGTTATAAAATATAATACAAGGTATGAGTTAAGATTTTTACTGTGTTGAGCTTTTCTCTCTCATTAAATAACGGATATTTCTCCGCCCCGGACATAGAAGACGTTATTTCTAAAAGATATAATAACTGAATTGGGCGCTTCAAAATCGTTTGATCGTACAGTCGGATATCGCAAGCCCCAACACGACCATCTCTCCCTTGATATATTTGCTGCACAACCGCTAGCTTCCACTGCAGCCGAGGTTTATTATCATCGTGTAGTAGGACAACGTCCCCGACCTTAACACCACGGGTTGGACCGCGTCTATTGTGGTGTATGGTACGGTACTGTTTGAAGTAAAAGAAGTGTAAAGTTAGTTAAAAGACTCCAAATCGGTGTGCTCGCTGCTTATGTAAGTCAATGGTCTTGCATTGACCACAAAGGACTGTGCGTCTAGACATTACAGTTGCCATGAGTAGAACGTCAGGATCGGCTCTTTATGTTTTTTTGGACAGTAGTGACAGCTCAGCTGCTCTGATGGTATGGACGAACTAAATTATTTTTCTCTTGACAAAATGTAAAGATTCACAAAAGAAGAAAGAAGAAAACTACAAAGACTCACTCCACCTGTCTCTTGAATCCTTCTTAAACCTCTCTCTTAGCCTTAAGTGCATGAATACTTGGAAAATTTCCAGTCTTACAATATTGGATGGCTCATAGATGGAATCTTTGGTTCGCAAATTAGCGAGATGTTAAAAAAACGGGCTTTGATGCGGATTTTTGCGAGACGCTCGTCCATCGGAGTGAACGACGGTACTTGGCGACGAAGTCTCTCTCCCACAACAAATCCAACACCGAATTTGCGCTCCCTTACATGGCAGCTGTAGTTGACATCACAAGGTCCTACGCTTTTCTTGCCTTGTCCCGTCCATCGCACCTCTTGAATGGCAGTCATGTCAGCCTTTAATCTCACGAGGACATCAACCAGCCTGGCAGAGGCACCTCCCCATTAAGGGACCTGACATTCCAGGTGCATGCCCTCAATCGTGATCCTTATTTCGTTTGCAGTGGTCGTCATCAGTATAGGGAGGTCCCATCCGTGGCTTTTTTAGTGGCGAGTCCCAAAACCAGCGCACAACCAGCTCTTCTGGAATGCTTTGCCTTCTCACATTAGCTCACTCCCGAACGGGTGTTCGGAAGCTACTCAAAGGATACGTGGGCTAATCCCGGATGTTGTGAGCTGCTTGAACCATATGTAGAAGAAATGTGCTGGCCACGCCCAAGTGAATGGCGGTCAGTAACTTTCCGCACCTGCGTGGACTTCTACACCGACCAAAGTCCTCCAGCGAGTCATTCAAAATTGGTGTTTACGGATGGCCGAATTACGGCACAGTTGTGACTAACATTTGAAAGGGAATATCTTTAAAAAAATAATGCCATGAATGGTTCTTCACAAAAATAATAAAGATTGCCCTATAAATTTGAATTGCTGTTGTTTTATTTTAAATATTTTCGATAAAAATGTTAACTTTTTTAACATGCCTCGGAAATTCTTAAATTTAGCCAAAACATATTATAAATACAAATTTTCAAAATATCCACTGAACCAGTATAAGTCTAGCTAAAAAAAATACCAGTCTAACGGTTAGACGCGATAGAAGTGAAACCTTCCGTAAAACAAACTGAGAGAGAATGAGACGAAAGCAGCATTAGGAGCGGGATAATTATATGTATATAAAAATACGGACGCAATACAGCACACGCGGTTGCTATTATGAGCGTCGTAAAAAAATTTTTAAATCGACCCGCCCTACTGTACATGCAATGCTGTGCCTATGAATGCGCGCTGGATTTCTTGAGAAATTTTACCGTATGTTTTGCTGTGGCGAGGCACATATGTACATACACACAACATATATACATATATCCGCATATATACATACATATATAAATTCACAAATTTAAATTTGCTTATGCCATCCTTCTGTGTGCCTGGTAATGAAGCATTTTCTATACATATACGTATATCTTTTTTCTTCTTCTTTTTGGTGTCGCTTTTTCGTTTCATCGAGTCTCAAATCACTCCCAGCGATTCTAAAGAAGTGTTCACTTCAAAAATACAATATCATATATACAATTTATCAAAATGCCCACTGAACCTGTCTAAATCTGAGGTCACAAATGCGACTTTTTTAAATATCTCTCCACTCATTTGGAAATATACACGTACGAACTCTTCCAGACCTATGGCTAAGAACTGGTGAAACTTGTACAAGTTTTGGTCAGTAAGACTTAAATATACTTCTCGCCTTAATTTGTTCTGCCTTATAGTTTTCAAAGACTAGAGTAACTGACTCACTTCATAAAAATTCACGCAAAACTTCATTTATTTTAACCCAGTCCCGCCGGCTGTAGGTACTTTATAAGGCAATGAAAAAATGGGCAGTTTTTCGTAAGTGTTAACGGACAAACTGATTTTTATTCGTGCTTTGAACTAATAGCACAGCCCAATTAAATTTTTTTTCTGTCACTGAACTTCATTTTCACTGGATTGTATCTTTTAGGTGGTGTGTCTTTTTACTAAAAATTATTTTATAAAAACGTTAATTGTCTTAATTTATAAGCCGGTTAGCTCCCGGGGTGGCACGGCGAAGGAATTTACTCCTCGCATACGTAATGATTGTCCCGCTCTTACTCGCTCGTCAGAGCCTCGTCCATTTTAAACACAGGGTACCACGTGAAGGTGAGGTTGACATTTGGAAGACATAGCCTGTGTGTCCGAATTACCCTCCCCATTTGCCCATCTTAGATGTGAGTTGATGACTGTTTTGCTGATGTCTATCATCATAAACATGATTTTCAAAGATTTTTTAACGGACGAAATAGTTCATTGTAAGTGTCCAAACCATGTCACTCAGATAAAAATAAACTTAAACGTACCATTGCCGTTGAAGAGATGAGAGACTTTAACGTGATTTTGTTTTTATATACATAAATAAAATATTTAAAAACTCTCTCTTTTTTTGTTTTCTTGTGTTTATGTGCTTATTTTTCCCTACTTTAAAATAAATACCAACATATACGGATGTAAATTCATACCCTGTGAGCTTATATTTCAATAAAAATAAATATGTTTGCCTTGTGTACATAGTTATAATTATAAATAAGGAAAATGTATAATATATACTAAAGCCGATTGTTTTTTATAAAGTACGACAAACAAAAAATTATATTTAAAATTAAAATGAAGTAACGGAATAAAGGGAAATCAATGCTCAGTCGATTCATATGGGTCACACTTGCCTGTGCATCCGGGTCTAAAAGTGTTAAGGGGATCAATTTACCAATTTTTCCATTCCGTCAATCTGCGTCATAAAAATTGAATTTCAGGTGTATAGAAAAGGACTAAAAAATCTAATAAGCGGTCTACAACGTTTGACGCAATACATTCCTTTAGACACTCCGCTACTGAGAATTTCCCAAACATGGCACATGCAGCCACAGAAATTGAGTTAAGTAAATAATTTAGTCCAATGTAATTGCAATCCAATTATTACTGCAATAACTACACTGCCAGTGCAAAGGCAATAACATGACATGCTGAATATGATAGGGTCTACCTTTAGGAGACTTAAGGACTTCCAAAACTAAACCACCAAAGTATGTCTTAAGAAAAAAGGACGAATGAATTACATCAGAAATGGGCGGCACGATGACAGAATAATTAAAAACGTAGATCTGTTGCAGTGCAAATCAATGCGGCAACTGCGACGGCAGAGTAGTTGTAGTTCGTATACTTTCGTACAGCGGCGGTGGCAGCAACAGTGACATTTTTCAGCAATAACAAGCAGGGCAACTAGCAGATCGACAGGAACAACAGTAACAGCACTGAATACGTGAATTTTGAGGATGGTGCACAGAAAAAACGGCAACATTGTCACAGCAGAAGCAAGCGCAGGCGCTATCGCATTTCCCACATTTCCAGCCTAACTGGCCTTTTTACTAGCACCGCTCTGTGCGTCTGCCCACCGCCACAGTCAGCAAACAAGCAACAGCGACCGCGACCCGAAGTAGCTTGCGATATTTGCCGATAGCGGCAATGCAGTGGCAGCAGCAACAATAACGCGAAATGCCAGACGATGGCTCGATTCGTTTGGCTGTCGTTGAGTGTTTACAAGGGCGGTCACAATGGCACAGTCAGGCGGTGACAACAGACAGCAGGTACCTTCCGACTATTGACTATTCACTACCGACTACTGGCGACAACACGAAATCATTGCAATCGCTCCTGCTGTTTGCACAGGCCACAAAATTTTTTGCTGCTGTGTGCTTTGTCTTTTGTTGCAACAGTTTTTGCCATACAGCTCGATGAATGCTGGACTTTTTCTCTTTGCAGCAAACTTAAAATTGTTGCTTTTTTCGCGCAGCATTTATATGCGATAGACATTTTTTCCGTACTTTGCCGACTTCATTATTTGTCAGTAGCGATTTTACTGTCCACACATCGTCGGCATTTCCGCTGCCGTTGCTGTTGGTTACTGCCGTTTTTTACTGCTTTTCGCAATTTTCGTTGCATGTTACGACTATAGCCGCGTTGATAACATTAAATCATCTTCAAAGGAATACAAACTATTTATGTATTGTTGTTGATGACGGCAGCAGCAGCAACAACAGCACGAATAGTAAACCTTAAACGGTGCAGTGACCAAATCTACTATTTTACGATCAGAATTAGAGCGACGACGAAGGCGAAGAATCATCATTTTCAGTGGCAGCTACAAGCAAAGAAACAATAATAACAACAACGTTAACAACAGCAATCAACAATTGCTGTAATCAATATTACATGTTTTTATTACAGCACAAAATATATACATAACTACACACCCTAGCCTAAGCACTTTACGATTTTTTCTTTACGAGTACATACCTATATGCATGCCACATATGCGGTTCACACATTGAAACACTGAAAAATATTTCAGCTTAAAATCTACTTATAGCACTTCGACACTTCCGAAGATAGCAAAAATGTGAGAGCAATTTGCTACTGAACTGCAGTAAACATTTCGCATACAGTCTGATCAGAACTTTACGTAAAGGTTTCGGAATATTCGTTTACACGCACCAACTAACTCCGCAATTGAAACCAAACGGTTTCCAGCTTAGGCCTCACAGCACCTTCGAGTTTTGCCAAAAATGTATGTTAGATTTTGGGGGGAAAATTAAGTGAATTAGAAATGAATTGCTCCACTTGCTAAAAAAATTAAATTGTGTGCTGCAAATTTACTTTTATCGATTGCAGCACACCGAGACGAAAGAGTTCGTTCAAGATCGAAATTCTATCGAAAAACTTTGATACTCCCTAAAAAGTTAGATATCATTTCAAGAAAACTTCAAGACTTTATTTGAGCGTAACTAAAAGAAAATCGAAATAGTGGACCTTTAAAAACCAATTTGCTTTATTTCCAATTTCAAATAGGAAAATTTGGGTGCTAGATGCCGTTTTTATCAGTTGTCGCTCCGTAGTACAATAAAATTATGTTTTCATAAAAAATGGTTTTTCATTCAAAGTCGAAAAATTGTGTATATGTCCGGGTTAAATATCAATTTTAAGCATAACACAAAAAAAATTAGATTTTTCGCTAACATTGGATGAGAACCCTTGATTGCCTGTTGTTTGGTTATTAGCGGGAACTAGCACCTGTTGCACTTCTTTAACTAAAACCATCGTTTTTTATCGAATTTGGAGAGCCGATAGACCCATTAGAATGTGTAGGCAGCCATTAAAAGCACTGGAAAGTCAGAATATTACAACGGCAGTGAAATTTGGCAAGCTCTCAGTCCTGGTGTGCGGATGCCTATACAGTAAGGGAATGGCTAATTTGGTGTTTATAGAAAATAAGATGGATGCGCCACAATATTTGACTATTCTGCAATGCCTTATGACAAATAGTTCAACAAAATTTGGCTTCATTGTTGACAAAAAACTTCAGTTTAAAGTCTACCAGGGCAACAATCCAAAACACAAACACCATATAGTCAGAATGTGGCTTCTTTTGACGTGATAACGTCTTATAATTCGATTTAGCCGGCTGCACGCACGAAAAAATGTGTCGTTACCTTGCTCATTTGTCGTTACCTTGCTCATTTGTCGTTACCTTGCTTATTTGCCGTTACCTTGCTCATTGTCGTTACCTTGAACGAACTGCAAGCGAAAGCGCGGAACGAACAACAAAGCAAACAAAGCAAACGAACGGCAACGTTCGACATCTTGCTCTCTCCTACTTAAGTGAGCGTATATATGTATGTATATGCGCATATGTACATATATAAATTTACGTATTTGTATTTGCATATGCCTTCTTATTGATTATTATTAATTTGATTTACTTGAAGAATTTAAAATAAAACCAAGTTTGTTAATAATACCTGTTGTTTTAATGTTATTATTATTAATTTTTTTATTATAAATGAAGGGAAAAATGTATGGTAATATTTACAATATACCTTATAAGATATGTATGCATATAAACATGCATATACATATACAATTTCGCGCAATTTTCAAAAAGAACAAATCTATATGTAAAGATGCATACAAGTCATATGGACATATCAAATATACGAATATATTCCGTACGCAAGCAAATGTAAGCAATGTGCTTGAACTGCAAGCGAGAGCGCGGAACGAACGACAAAGAGCACAATCGGCCCCCGCGTTCGGCAACGTATGTATGTATGTATATGCGCATATGTAGGTATATAAATTCACATACTTGTATTTGCATATGCATTCTTCCTGTGTGCATGGTAATGAACCATTTCTCTGTTGAGAATAGGACGATGATAGAAAAAGTAGGAAATGAAAGGT
Organism: Anastrepha ludens; assembly: GCF_028408465.1. Classification (NCBI taxonomy): domain Eukaryota; kingdom Metazoa; phylum Arthropoda; class Insecta; order Diptera; family Tephritidae; genus Anastrepha; species Anastrepha ludens. The sequence continues at coordinate 61,613,264 of NC_071501.1, forward strand.
AGTGTTTCGAGTGTATAGTGTCTTGAAAAAGGCAAATCGATGATGGTGCCTCTTAGTGTTGTTGACTTATTAACGTCTGATGCACAATCGAAATTGAAGATATCTTTCATGAATTTGATAAATTTTTCGTCATTTTTCACGTTTGTGTAAATGTAACTTGACCTATTCCATTGCAATTCCATTTACCTCCTCCTCTATATCCATACAAAATATCTATCAAACAAATAAAATTACTTTACAGACAACCTCTTTTTATTGCAGTAATGTATTGGATGCACCTTTCCAAAGCCCGGATATTAATCCCATAGAAAATTGCTTGGCATGTTCAAGGAAAAAGTTGGTAGAAAATACTCCAAAGTTCGATCAGGAGGATAGAGGAAATAGCACAAGATACTTCAGGATAGTAATGTTGAAAAAGGGATTACTTTTATGAGAAGCAGGCTACAAGGTGCAACAAATTATTGTAGTGCAAAGTACTGATTTACATCTCAGTGTATATGTAAAAAGACTTGAAGTGTATGCATATTCTTTTTTCTTTTTATTTGTGGGTTATTTGAAGCGAATAACTTAATTTTCTACTATTGGCTTATAAATTATTTATATTAGTCAAAAAAAAAAAAACAAAAATTGAAAGAAAACCATGGAAAAACAGATATTTTCCGAAGCAATATGTTTGAATTTCGCTAGATTAGTAGATGTCAAAACAGTTTCGTGAGAAACTGTAATTGAATTAGAGGACCTATTGTGTATGTTTCATCAAAATAATTTATTTCTTACCTCGTTTATCAGAATCTATCGCAATAACTGGATAAATACTAATATCTAAAAGAATATTTAATTTGTAATAGTTGCGAGTTTAGGAGCTTCGGCAACCGAATCCCAAAGACCTGGTAGTCGGCTCAAACTCAGTGAGTATTGGAGTTGGCCTCATGTAATTTCAACTAGCCCTCGACTGTATTACTTTGTCTCTTAAGTAATTTTTGAACGCATAAATCTTTTAAATCCAGGTTTCATAATTTTGCGCTTATATTTTTAAGTACTATTTGGCTATGAAATTCTAACAGTAAGATCAGTACAAATTCAAATGCATCATGTTTGTTGTTTGCTATCATAGTAATCATCCTGGTAGCCGCTATGTGGCGGCACCGATTCTAAGGGACTTTTTTTTGATACCACGTAGTAAGGCGAGTGTCAAAAATGTACGCTCGTCATTTGCGGGTTCGCTCTTTTTGTTGTTAGGACGATCTTTTGATGAGGAAAATTATTATTTTTATTTAAGAAGCTATTAGTTTATCGGTTTTCAATATAATTTTATGCGGAATTTTATGGAAAGAGGATTGTAGGTAGGTAGGATAAATGGCAAGAGTATCAGGAGTACGCTACAAGTAGCACTGGAGTGCCGTTTTGATGCCACAATGTAGACCACTATCTGCGAAAGATAACAAAACTTAAAGGAAGATAACCCATCTACAGCCATCTAGTGCTGTTGATGAAGTGGCAGAGAGAAAATGGATCTAGGCTGGGGAACTGCCTCAGGTCAATAGTCTTTTTGTCTGCGGAATCCCCACAGCTTCTGCCAAGGCGGCTGTACGAAAGTCCGAGCTTCTCCGCATAAGTTTCGATCACCCCGTGACATGTGAACACAGCTATGAGTTAGGAAATTAAGTAGTGGGGGATCCCCAGCACTTTAAGGGTCCTGCTTCTGTCGTACTGGGGTCAAGGGGGCACCGATGTCTGAGATGAAACCGGTTCCGTCAAACCTTCGGCAATTTCATTTCACTCTCTGTGTCTATTCCCTGGAACCCATATACGAGAAATGTTTCTTGCACTTTTAAGGTGTTTAATCTCCTCCTTACAGAAGTTAATTACAAAGGAAAATATATTTATGTCTGCGATACCTAAAAATTTTGCATGCCTGCAGGATCGTGAAGATCTCTGCTTGAAAAACACTACTAATTTTCAACAGTTTAAAGGAAACTGAAATATTGGCTGATTTGAGAATACCCCCGCTCCCACTCCATCCAACTTGGATCTATCCAATCTAGTCTGCTTGGAAAAATAGCCCTAAAATAGCCTTCAAACCCCAGTTTGGAGATGGGGAGTTAGTTGCGAAGTACAGAGAACTTTCTTCTCTAAAGCTGCCTCAAAATACAACTATGTCCTTAGGAAAGAGGAAAACCATAATAAAATTGTGGAAAGAAAGCCAAAATTATCGACAAATAGAAAGAACAAGAGACAGGTCGTGCATATCAGTTCAGACAATAATTAAAAACTTCGAAAATACCAGAATTATAACTTTTAGGCCAAGAGCAGGGCTCCCAAGGAAAATCGGAAAGATAACTGATTCAAAAGTGAAAGATGAAACAAGAAAAAAGTTTCAAAATCAGCATTCCAACTGCCAGATTAATCATAAGAAAATCTGGCTTTCTAGCATGAAGCTATATATTTCCTTCTTATATAGGCAAAAACGCGTCAATTTCAGAAATAAGTATATGCAAGCCTCTAGAAATTTGTAAAAAGGCTATCTTTTCGGATGAAAGCAAGGTTTGCATTTGTGGTATCAAATTAAGAAAAGTTGTGTGGAGGAAATCTAGTAAATCTCTGAAAAAAGGAAATTTATTACCAACAATCGGGTCATGGTGTGGGGTGTATAACAACTGATCAATGTTGGATATTTTAAAACAAAATTTAAAGCATGGAGTTATTAGACGAATACTGCTTTGAACAAGACACCGGCCCCAAGCCTACGGTTCATAAAGTAAAGTTATTGTTTCTCTTAATAATGTCGCCACACCATTGCCAACACCTCCACAAAGCCAGATTTAACCACTATTGAACAAATTACAAGCAAAGAGGTCTTAAAAGATGTTATGTGGGAGGAGTGGCAGAAGATTACAGTCGAAGAGACTATCAAATTGGTAAGCTCTCTGCAAATAGACTTAGAAAATTGTTGAAACGTCCTGGGTACCTACAGCACAATCAGCTAAAAACTTACAAATTTTTGAGAAATTTTATTTTTTTTTATATATGAGCGTAAACATTTGAATTGTTTAAATTTAACGTTTCAAATAAAATCTATACATAAGCCGCAGTAGCCAAATGCACGTGACTTTTATTCGGAAGTACGTAGGTTCGAATCTCCGTGCATGAAAAACACCAAATAATAGAAACATTTGTTTGTAATAGCGGTCGCCCCTCGACAGGCAATGGCAAACCTACGAGTGCATTTCTGACATGGAAGAACTTCTCATAAAACAACATTTGCCTTTCGAAGTCGGCTTAAAACTGTAGGTCCGTGCAGTTGTGGAAAAACATCGAGACGCGCGCGACGAATTGGGGCATGAGCCAAACACCCGAAAAGTGTGTAAGCGCCAATCGTTTCTAGAATTGACGCGTGAGATTGCACTAACCAAGTACTAGCTTCACTAAGAAAGAGTCCACTTGAAAATTGGCCACTTCTCGGACGATGAAATTTAGTTGTGGCTTGTAGAGGATCATAGCAGGACTCACAGAGTAGAATTATACAGATAATGGTCGTACATATTCAGTGTATTGTATTTGCCTTAACTTATTACAAGTAAAGAACGTATTTATTGTTTGTCATTCCACAACAACTTCCTGAACCGAGTTACACCCAATTATTGTGGCCTTACTTTAAAAAACCATCGCATCCGCCTTTTCCATTTCGCTTAGAAATTTTTCCAAGTGTGCCAATAAAAATTTGTAGCTGACTACATTTGCAAGTATGCGTTGCCCTTCCGTCATCATCTATTCATAAGCGGTTCAATTGTATGCATGGTTAATAGAGTTGATGCTGATGCTGATGCTTACCTTCTACTGCTGCCGCTGAATGCAGCAACTCTCGCTGTTTTTGCTTCTACTCCAGTCGTCCTTGAATTTCAATTACTCCCATGCCGGTTGCAGCATTTTAAAATTTCATAGCTACAGACGATGGTTATAACTACTACATACAAGCACATTTGGCTTTGCTTTCACTGGCGTTGAAACTGATATCTCTGCGTGCAGAGAGGTCCATAAAATTCCGGTACGCAATAAAAACTACATATAATTCGCAACTATTTGCAGACGCCCTGTTGTGTCGGATTTCTTCGCTTGTTCTGTGTAAATCAATCAAATTAAAAGGCAAGCAACGATCGTCTCTCCGCTCTCCACACGAGCAATCCTCATTCCATTAGCCTCCACTTACTATTTTGATTTTATTTTTCATTTGCAATGTATTGATCTTCTCTGTGAGTTTTTATGCTAAATGTTTTCATTTTCAACGTCATTAAAATGTTTATTAGGCTAATGATTATAAACATTCGAGCATTTCGCCGCTGTTTTATGAGAAATATTGTTATTTTACGCAGGCATTTTGGGAAAGAGATAGGAATGCTGAAATCAAAAATATTTAACCCAATGTTTTTCTAACTAGATAACGCATCAACAAAAACAATAAACGCATTAAAATAATTCAAACTACAAATACTTCACTTGACTTTTTAATATATACAGCAGATAGTCTAGCAATTATCACATTCATATTTATATATGTATGTAGATAAAACAAAAATGTGGTTACAAATACCTAAAATCAAATCAATATCGATCAAACAATTTAAAGTTTATGCTCGTTTTCAAGGTGGCATTTCACACTAAAAAAATTCTTTTGCTGTTTTTTGTTTGATCCATTTAGTTGTGAGTTACAGGGTGTTAAGAATGGAGTCAACGACGAGAAAATTCGGTACCTTTTACAGTTTTTCTTTGATAAAGGCGAAAGTGCAAGCCAGGCCGCTGATAGTGTGAATGGTGCCAATACTGCAACAACTATTACGTGGAATTTTGGTTTCGTGGATTCCACTAAAGCATTTTTAATGTTAAATATAGGGTTTTCCAAACAATTTTTTTTCGAATATTGAATATTTTTTTAATTGTAAAGAAAAATTCTAATTAATAATATAATTTGGATAGGAGAAATGACAAATGGAAATACAAAGCAAAATGTGTTGAAAGGTGTGAATAAAAATTTTAATTAAAATGATGGTTGTATGGCGCTGCCACCTAACTCTTAAGATGAAAATAGTAAATAATACGAGGGGTGCATTTTATATTTCGGGATTTGGCAACCCTGGTGTTGCAATCTGGCAACTGACAGCTGTATCGCAAAGTTTGACACATTTTGGCTTTTGCGTACTCAGAACGTTTTGAAATACCAGCGCTATTTGTGTTGTTTACAGTAACTTAAAAGATTCATCTCGGTCCAAAAATGGAATTAAATCGTGAACATTTTCGTGCGATTATTTTTTACAACTTTCGACGTGGATTAACTCAGCAACATTGCATGGATGAACTTAATTCATTTTTTGGCGATGAAGCTCCAGCAAGGACTAGTGTTTATCGATGGTATGGTGAATTCAATCATGGTCGTAGTTCACTCCAAGACGAATTTCATGAAGGTCGTCCAAAATCAGTTGTTGGTTCGAAAACCATTGATGCTGTGCGCGAACTGATATTGCAAGATCGTCATGTGACCTAACGTGAGATTGAGACAATCTTAGGCATTAGTGGGACCAGCATACATTCAATATTGCATAAATATTTGACTGTCAAAAAAATTTGTTCGCGTTGGATCCCACACAATTTGTCAATCGCTCAAAAAAAAACTCGTGTCGATTGGTCGAAGGAAATGCTCAAAAAATACGATCACGGGGCTTCGAAACACGTCTATGACATCGTGACAGGTGATGAATCATGGATTTACGCGTATGAGCCCGAAAGTAACCAGCAGTCGACTGAATGGCTATTTCAAGATGAACCAAATCCAACAAAAGTTGTTCGCGCACGAAACACTTCCAAGCAAATGGTTGCCTGTTTTTTCGGAAAAACTGGACATGTCGCAACCATACCACTAGAACAACGCAGAACAGTAAATTCTGAGTGGTACACAACCATTTGTTTGCCAGTTGTCTTCCAAGAAATTAGGAAAACCAATTGCCAAAGACGGATCACTCTTCACCAGGACAATGCGAGCTCTCACTCATCGGCTCAAACAACTGCATTTTTGAGCACCCAAAACATCGAATTAAAGGGTCATCCGCCGTATAGTCCGGACTTGGCACCGAATGACTTCTTTTTATTCCCGTACGTAAAAAACAAACTGAGAGGTCAACGTTTTTCGACACCTGAAGAAGCGGTTGCGGCATTCAGAATGCTTGTTTTGGAGGTACCTCATTCAGAGTGGCAAAAGTGCTTCGACAATTGGTTCAAACACATGCAAAAGTGTATAGATCTTCATGGAGAATATTTTGAAAAACAATAAAGTGATTTTCGATGATTAAAATTTGTTTTTGTTCTCTAATCCCGACATATAAAAGGCACCCCTCGTAGTACAGATTAATTAAGTGTTCCAATGTGGGCTTATGCAAATTATAATTGAGAACGATTTAAATAAAAATTATTCGTTAAATAGTGCTGCCACATATTTTTTAATTTAAAAAAACATTGACATTACCTTGTAATATAAAGTTTGTACATCTACTTTTTGAAGCTGCGTTGAATGAAAACCGCGAAGGATTTTTAAAACTTATTTATATGAGCTATATGAGGATCGGACGGCACCACCTGATACATGTATGTATATCTGTTCATCTATGTATTTGATATTTCCTTACATTTATCTTTACCACACCATTCATCCGGTAGTAATGAAATTTTGCCAGAGATTGTGGTGGTGGTGAAGATGTTGTCTGAGTGACACAGCCACGACCCAATTAGCACAAAAGATGTCAGATTGATACACTACTTGTAGAACCATCTTGATTTGATTACGAATCTGCCTATGTCGCCTATTTTCTTTTCTGCAATTTATTTCAAGTCTACCGTCGAGACTTTCCCCCGCAATCTATGTCGTAGAGCACCCAGACTCGGGCACCCATACAGATAGTTAAAGACAATTTCCTTAGATTCTTCTTGATTGCAGCTTCTGCATCTATCGCTGTACGGTCACTCCATCTTCCTGACATGGCCTGCCAAAGGCCAGTGGCCGGTTATTGTTGACATTATTCTGAATATGTCTGCTCCTGGTTTTCTTAATAACTCACCAGTTCTGGATTTGTTAAAATTGGGTCACGTCTGTTTAGTTATTTTGCAAGTTCCCGTGTTAGTCCATCTGTCAACGGCTAGCTTCTGCAATACCGAGAAGATCTCCCTTTTGCGAACGCCTCGGGGACACCCTATTTCTACCCCTTCGAATCCGTTATAGGATGCCCCGTCTTGCCAGGTACCCAAATGAGAGTGATGTCGTGCGTGCTAAAGCATTAAGTTCGTATTTGCATTGTTTGACGATTTTTGAATCGATTACAGGTGAGTTTAAAACTAAGATGGCTACTTGAGTATCTGAAAAAAAAAAAAACAAAAATCGATACTTTCGATAGTTATTGTGGATGGCTTCTAATTATCCTGCAAGCTTTCCTTATGCCGAGAACTTCTGCTTGAAAGATACTATTCTAATTTCCCAGGTGAAAAGACTTGGAAACAACTCTGCAGTCGAACTTTGCGCACTCTTGGCCGCCTAGAAGCTGTGATTTCTCTTCACTAGACTGGAGTCTTCGGAGTGCTGCTGTACAAATGTTACAGTAACCATCCAAAGATGTTGCAAAAAGTTGAGAATAATTTGGAACATTAAATAGAATTCGCCATTAGAGGTCTTAGTATGTAAGGAGACTTGGCAAAATGTACTGGAAAAATAGACTGTGAAAATAGACTACTCTGAAGTCATGGAATTCATTTCAGTGTAATTTTGTTCCATGTTTAATGACAAAGCTTACACCAAAAAAAATCGTTTGAAAAATACATATTTCACTTATAACCGAATAAAATGAAATCTCAAACGCTAAAAACAGAAAAACCAAAAAAATAAATAAATAAAATTTATGCATACAGCAGCTTTGGTCCTACAATAAAGAGACTTTAGTAGAACTAGGAGATCGTAAAAACTATAATTTACAATAATACCGCCCAAAACTGAAACCTAAATCGTATACTGCATAACTATAAGTATACACTGGCTTCGATGCCATTCTGCAACAAATGCAATATTTAACATTTTTGTAAAAAACCTAGAAAAGTACATAGTTGTACCTAATTTACACTCCTTAAATTCCGTAAACTATGTTCGATGCTGTCATTAAACGAGTCACATGCGCACAAACGAACAACTGTCTACACACACAAATATCCATAGAACCATATATACTTAAGCACAAATACAATGGTACATACAAACATGGGCCGATGTCGATAGCGCTCACAATCGTTGTAATTGAATTAAAACGACTAAAATTCAAGGCATTCTTAAAATACAATAAAAAAAATATATGAAAATAACTAAAACAAAGAAGTGTACACGCCGACAATTACTGGCTTTGCAGGGAGCGCTAAGGTGAGCACAGGAGAGCGGAAAGCTTAAAGTGCGATTGTGGGGAACGAAAAAGAATGTGCCGCGCTTGTAATCGGCTGCGGCAAAGGAATTAAAACAAACGGACACAAATGGCAATTGTTACAAGCAAACATAACTACATACTCACACATTCATACAAATACCTATACAACAGTAAGAGAAACAGAAACGTATCGAAGATTAACGAGTGCAACATATATGGCCAATAACAGATAACAATAGAAAAATAAAAAAACCAAAAACTTTAACCAAATAACATTTTCATACAATATCTGTATAAATCGAAGAATTATAACAAAACTAACGAACCACATTGACCTTCGATGAGGTGCATGAAAATCGTATTAGAATAAAACGGTCATAGACCGACAAATGTTATATCCACTTACCAGTGAATAAAATTGATATTAAATAAAGCAAAAATCGCTGGTAAATGCAGTCAAGTGCGGTTGAATTGCGGATAATTTGACGAGTTGGTTGCACATTAGTAGCAGTTCGGCAACTTAGCCAAAGGCCTTGCTGGCAGTGACGTGAGACAAAAGACTTAAGCGACAAACTCGCACTTCTGCATTGCAAAACAATGACATACGAATGACTAGATCTCTATTGTTTCGATATTTTTCCTTGCCATTCGCTATGACAATAATCACTGCCAATTAAACGACATGTCCATCGTTCCACTATTCATTTGCTCAAACGTTCATTTAAATTACTCCCATACATAATACAATAGTTTATCTAACACATGCAAGGGCATACGCTGATCTTTGTACGATTTTCAGTTGGCATAAATATCATTCACACCGAGACCTCTGCCATGTGTTCGCACAAGCGATCGAGCTGTCTCGTTGGCTGTACTTGGTGTCATCACCGCTCATCACTGCTGACGGCGTTTGTCGAACAGTTACTTGGCACTCAGTAATTAGCGGGACCGATTAAATGGATGATCATTTCCATCAAAGCACAAAGTTCTATATATAGCAACTTAACCCTACTTTTTTATCTTTAAATAAATTTTTATTCTTAGGGCCGCAAAGTACCTCAAATTTTTAATAAATAAAAACACCGGGTCGGCTTTCATACATGGACCCACGAGAATGGCGAAGAAGTATTCATTTTTTATAGAATTTGAGCTATCGGATACGAGTTTCTTGCATAATATTAATAACTCCCTAAATTTCTAACTTATTTGTTGCTAAAGTAAAAGCAATAATTAAACTTTGACATATGTAGCGGCGGAGCTGCCAAAGTAGCCGAATTGGTGGGTTGGTGCGTGACTACTATTCGGAAATCACAGAGAAAACTTAGGTTCAAGATTTTTTAGAATAAATTTAAGCAAATATTCGATTATTAGTGACGAATGAGAGTAGTGTCGCGGCCTGGGGGCTGTGGGAAGGGAGTTCCATCATAAAAACATGCCTATAACCTTCATTGGGTGAAAATATGAATGTATATAAATTTTTACGTCATTTGGTGTTGTCGTTTCGTAGTAATGCGCGGACAACGTACAGACACCTTTATAGTATAGATTTAAGCCAAGTTGCATTGATAGCGGTTTTAATATCAGCAGGCAGATTTAAATGCATAAGAAAGTTTGTATGTAAGCAGCACACACGTAGTTCGCCACACTTCCAATTATATATAAGAAGAAGGAGTTCTGCTACATTCCTTAAACACCATGAATTTCTCCTGGTCAAATTTTCTTTAAGGCCCCATTGAATGCTATAATCGTGGAATGCATCGACCTTGCATCGGCATACATCAAGAGTTTAATACGAAGATTAGCCACTTTAACTTAGCCAGGAAGGCCACAGAGAGAACAAGGTTGGGCTTAGCATTCAACCTTATCTTACCCCTTGGTTTGCGTAAAAAGGGGCAGAAAGCTCGTCATGGGACCAAATATAATGTGTTTTGATTATTCGCATAGCAGTTTTAAGATTTCTATCAAAAGTTTGTAAAAAAGGTATCGTATCAAAGGCACATGAAAAGTCAACAAAAAAGGCGAAAGTTCCTTTTCTTGCTCTGAAATTCCAGTGTACAATTGACGACAGGTTGAAATTCTGTAATGATTTTGGTTAAATCAATTCAAACATTAATGCGTGTTACCTGAAACCCAATAAAAATTTTATGTAGAGTTTTAAGTAGAGAGGGTCCTCTATAATTTCTCGCGAGTCTGGGATCACCCTCTTTGAATAGACAAACCATCACTGCCTTTCGGAATGAGGTGGGAATTAGTTTCTTTAAGTAGATCGAATTGAAAGTGTTTAGTATCTCAGACAACCTGTTGCAGATTTATAAGACTCATCGGATTAGCTATGAGGCTCCAGGACAGCTTTATTATTTTTTGCTTTCTTAAGTCCTAGGAAAGGGTCTGAAAAGGCTGACAAGCACCAGTGAATAGAAAGTCCATTATACTGGCCGATGAGGGTAATTTGTGTAGAAAGCCACATAGGGAAAAGCAGTTCTATGCAAAAATACTATCTATGTATAACATATCGAGAATCGCCGGACGACGGGAAAAAACGATTTTTGACGACATTTTTGAGTACCGATATTTAAAAGCTGTGTATATGTATGATATATTGGGTACTTTTTTAAGAGCTTTGGAACTTAAAATGATAATACAAAATAGAAACATTGCAGAAATTATTTTTTTATATTCTGGTAGATAATTTCAAGGCATTTATTTATTGTCCGCCACGACCACGAGTTACATGGCATCAATGATGGCCTGAATATTGCAATACATCGAATGTTCCTCCTCATTTCGAAAGAAATAAGGGCCAATGTTGCCGCCAGGGCTGTATAAACTTCGCGAATAGATTTTTTTTTTTTTTTCAATATAAATTTCCACAATTTGGAAGCGTAGTTCTGGCGTTAAACGGTTGATGAAGACTTGCGAAACTTTATATGTATATATAATTGGCACTTACACCCTTTTCGTGTGTTTGGCCGAGCTCCTCCTCCTATTTGAGATGTGCGTCTTGATGTTGTTCAAGCCGACTCCGAACGGCAGATATTTTTTATGAGGAGCTTTTCTATGGCAGAAATACACTCGGAGGTTTGCCATTGCCTGCCGAGGAACGACCGCTATTATAAAAAACTTTTTCTCCATTTTGATGTTTCAGAGGGATTCGAACCAGCGTACTCCGAGCTCCAAATCGTAGTCTCGTACCAACCCATTCGGCTATGGCGGCCGCCGTGCGAAACCTTACCGGACTAAAATTTTAGCACAGTTTGCCATTCTCAGCTTTCAAACCATAATTATCGCTATCAACAGTTGTCATGAAGCTAAAAAAACACCTGATATATTTATTACAAACCCTTCTTTTTCATAGATTAATAAATACATTAGAAATAAGCACGTTGGAGAATTGAAATTAGTTATATTTGAATAATGTTCATTAAATATAATTTTCATCAAAATATTTTCCTAAATTGGAGTACCTAGGGACTATTTCGGACCAAATCTCGATTAAATTTAATGAAAAACTCCTTCAGACAACAGCTCAAAACCGTAAAGCATTTCAAAGAGGTTTCAATCGGAGCGTAAAGTCAAATACGTAATCCATGTATGGTAAGCTCTGATTCAATTCATGAGCTCCATCTCCAACAGACTATGAGGTTATTATAGCCTAAGGGGATAGATAAACTACTACTAAAAAGTTAAATACACCTTTTATTTGTTTCAAAAATCAGATAACCACCACGAAAGGAAGACACCTATATGAGGCCATTAAGGCAAATAACAACAGCATATTAAGCACAGGAGAACCGACGTATTGGCCAACTGACACTAAAAAACTTCCTGACTTAATCGACTTCTGTATTACGAAAAGCTTGACTCAGGAAAAAATTGCAATAAAATCATGCCTTGACTTATCATCAGACCACTCACCATTAATAATATATAACCATAAGACGAACTGGAATATATTTCGTGATGTCATAAAAGAAAACATGGAAACTCGAGTATTTTTGAAATGCTTCTCCGAACTGGACAATGAAATCGTATACTTAAACGATAACATAATAAAAGCAGTAACACAATCGACACCAATATTACACACCTTAATAACAAAGAAAATCCCTGCTTTTATTTTAGACAAAATCAAACAAAAACGCAAACTCAGGAAAGACTGGCAATGCTCCAAACACCCAGCCGATAAAACTAAATTACACAAATCATCAAATGAACTCAAACAAATTCTCCAAGAACACTGACAATCAACTGAAGAAGTACCTTAGCAGCCTCGAAACAACTACAGCTACCAACTCTTCCCTATGGAAAGCAACTAAAAAACTCACTAAAATAACCATATACAAGCCTTCAATAAAAACAAATTCCAACACATGGGCAAGAACAAGCAAAGAGAAGGCTGAAACATTAGCTGACCACTTTAAAACAATATTCACAAATACCATGGATAATAAAGACATTGAGCTGCCAAACACAATTGAAAATGCAGACCAGACAATACAAAACACGACAAAAGAAGAAATTATATAAAGAAACTTAAAGACAAAAGGACACCAATATATTACCAAATAAATGGAAAAATACCAAGGGAGCTACCCGATACTATAGTAAACTACATACGAGACCTCTTCAACGGAATAATTAGGCTACAATACTTTCCAAAAGCATGGAAATTTGCCCAAGTTATAGCGATCCCCAAGCCAAACAAGAACGCCACTGTTGCTAGCTCGTACAGACCAATTAGCTTGCTGCCCATCCTCTCCAAATTGTTTGAGAAAAACTGCTTGAGAGAATTGACCCGATTCTAAAAAAAAAGACGCTACCCCCTCATACCAGTTCGGTTTCCGAAAACAACATTCAACTGTGCAACAGATTCACAGAGTAGTTAACAAAATTACAGACGACGTCGATAAGAAGAAATATTGCATTGCCGTGGACATCGCGAAAGCTTTTGACAGAGTGTGGTACAAAGGACTTCTATATAAGCTAAAAAACATTTTACCATTAACATATTTAATATCCTTAAAAGCTACATGACTGATAGACACTTCTTCATAAAATACGACGATGAGTGCTCTGTAATCTTGTCGACGTCAGCTGGAGTACCTCAAGGAAGTGTACTGGACCCCATACTATACTTAGTATACACAGCAGATATACCATCGCGAACTACTCGAGGATCAATGATAGCTACATTTGCAGACGCCACAGTTTTAATGTCAGCTATCCACAATGAAGAAGCAGCAACAAAATCACTGGAAAATACGCTATCAGCTACAACAATGGTTTGAAAAATGGGGCATTGATGTCAATAAAGACAAAACACAACATTTAATATATGCGAAGACAAAATAAAAATACACTCAAGTGCAAAATATTTAGGCATAATGATTGACTCAAAACTCATATGGAAAAAAACACATACTGAACAAGAGAAACGAGATGAAAACCCGATTCCGACAACTCTACTGGCTACTCGGAAAACAATCAACCCTAAGCTTATTTAATAAACCTACCTATTTAATAGACCTACGGACTAGAAATTTGGGGGATTGCCAGTAAATCAAACCTACAAATCATACAGAGAAGTCAATCTAAGATGCTAAGGACAATCACAAACGCAAATAAAAATTGACGATATTCACCGCGACCTCAGCATAGACACTGTCACTGAAACAGTAAAAAGAAGCAGCAGTAAGCACATCTTGCGTCTATTACAGCACAAAAACTATGAAATGAGACTGATACCGGAAATGGAACTTAAACCAAGAAGACTAAAGCGCAAAACACCCACAGATCTTTCTCGTACTGTAATATAAATAAAATTATAGAAAACTATGTTGTGCTAAAAAAATTGTAACTAAATGCTACCAACGACAATAATGTTCTCTCCCAAAGTGAAGGGGCATTTTAATTCCAAATCCTAACACCAATTACTTATTGTTAATATTAACAGATTCTAATTTATAATGAAAAAAAAAATTTTACAAAGACAAAGATATTATTTCTGCTTGAAAACGGAAGAAGGGTACTTTGAGCATCTTATGTAGCTTTGTTGTTGGTTTAGCTTTTTTCGTTTGTACACAACTCTACTCGAAATAAATGTTTTCGAAAAGAACAGCTTGAATAACTTGTTGGCTTCTTCCAGTCCATACTATTAATTTCTCAAACATTTTACATTACACCCTGTATTACATGTATGAATATTTCTTTGAATGTAAGCTGATTAAGTTATATTTCAGTTATCCGAACTATCATTCGAAAATATTTGCGAAGATTGTTATTCCGCATTCAGAGTGACGGCAGGTATTGGATGAGTCGGGTAGTTATTGGAGATGAGAGTTGCGTTTTCCGGTAAAGCCCCGAGAAACGTAAACAAAGTCGATAGCAAGTGGAAAAAGGCGGGGAGCGCTCAACGAAAGCGAGGATGTCGAAGCATATACTAAAGGGTGATTTTTTAAAAGCTATACGAAAGTTTTTCAAAAAAACACACGTAAAATTCAGAAAAATACATGAAATTTTTTTTTAAATCGATAGTACAGTCCATGTAATTTAATGTTTGAAGATTATTTCATGAAAATGTTGACCGCGACTGCGCTTCAAATGGTCCATCCGCTTAGTCCAATTTTATCATACTCTTTCCAATGTTTCGGCCGGTATCCCACATATAAATGCCTCTCAACAAGTTCACTGTTACGCGTGCTGTGTGGCATGTGGCACCGTCTTGCTGAAACCACATGTCATGCAAATCAAGTCTTGCATTTTGGGCAAAAAAAAGTTGGATATCATTTCACGGTAGCGCTCACCATTCACAGTTACGTTACGATTCGCAGCATCTTTGAAGAAGTACGGTCCAATGATACGTTCTCAATACCTCATTGATCCAACCATGATACCTCCTCAATACCTCATTGATCTACCCCAATGATACCTTATTGATCCAAAAATGGGCTTCGTCGCTGAACACAATTTTTCGATAAAAAAGTGGAAGTGGAAAGTTGGCCGAGACTTTCCAAGAGCCCATTCACCAAAAATTCTGCGTTGCGGTAGGTCGTTCGGCTTCAATTCTTGCACGAGCTGTATTTTAAAAAGCTTCACACCTAAATCCTTTAGCAAAATTTTCCACGTTGTTGAGTAACAGAGGCCCAATTGCTGCAAACGGCGACGAATCGATAATTGATGATCATCAATAACACTGGCCGATACGGCTGTGATATTTTCTTCAGTTCGCACTCTACGTAAACGTGTTGGTGGTTTGATGTCCAATAATGCTGTAAATTTGGTTCTAAATTTAGTCACAATAGCTTGAATAGCCGCTTCAGTGGGTCGATTAAACTGACCATAAAATGGAAGAAGCGCGCGATAAACTTTCTTAACCGAACACGCATTTTTATAATAAAATTCATTGATTTGCAAGCGTTCTTCGTTTGTAAGACGATTCATGGTTAAATTATAGACCAAACTGAAGATGTTTGACAGTGAAACAAAACACGAAACGTGCGTCAGCTGTTTAAACCAACTGTTTAAAAAGATACTATCTAAAAAATCGCCCGTTATTACCCCTTTTTTGCGCTTGCCAATTTGCAGCAAATTGTACAGCTAGCAGCACTTATTTTATTTATTATTCTCTTGTCAAGTGCGACAATTAAATTCAAACAGTCAGTAACATATGTACATATGTGTGTATGTATGTGTGTGGCTTTTACAAATCATTTTATGAATGCAGGCTCTGTAGTGGCAAGTGATCTCATGCGAAAATATACACCTGTACGGGCATAGGTCCACTCTTAAAATGTAAAAATGTAATGTTACGTACATACATTCATGGTTGTATGTACATGTTTATATATGTATGTGTGTATGCACGAGTATGAGCATATGTGTATGCGCCAGGTTGTGCGCAACAGTTGGTATAAATAAATCTTGTTTATTAGTTTACACGATGTTTTGTAGCAATTGCAATTAGAATCCATGACAACAATGGGCAATTAAACGTGTGTCAATTTTGCTTCCAACAGCAACACAACAAAAGCAGAAAAGCAAAAAAACAAAACTCATGGTTTACTTACACACTGCCAGGACGCCTGTTAACGTTGATGTTGTTGTTGTTCCTGTAAGTGAGCACGTGCGAATCGCGTACTCTTCGAGACGCGCGGCAATGCGACATTTTTTATTCCACTTGGTTTTGTGCTTTCTTTGCCGCTCGTTGCGCACCTACTCAATTGAAAATATGAAATGACATCAACAATTGCAACAACAACTACGATGGTTAGTAACTAAGTGGAAAATCCCATAGATTGGCAGCAAACAACGAAAAAACGATGCGACCGGCAAACAAACCACCGACGGCAAACAAACAACTGCTCCAGCAATTACAAATACATGCACATACACCCAGTGGCGCAACAACAGCGCTTACAATAGGAAACATGTTGGCAACAACATCACGTACCTGACAATATCGCACATTGCACACTGTGCAACGCTTTATAATTGAGCGCGTCCAGCATAGTGCGCCCGGAGTACAAACATATTCACTGGCTCATACATACATTGATAGCAACTATATTGCAATGGCATAAGCGATCGGTCAAATCCACCGCCAATAATTATGATTAACACCAAAAGTAGCGGCTGCAGCAAAAACAACAACAGCACATGCAGCAACTTCAGACGCCTTTGCGACATTGGCAATGTCAAGTGGAATAGACAAGGCGCGCGGTGTGGCCACCGTAGCAATCACGAGTGGCAGCTACAACACCAAGATTGGCCATGACAATGCCTACAACAAACGAACGGTTGCAGCAACAAAAATGTCACCGGCGACGTAAAAGGGAAAAATTAACAAAGGCATGCAATGCACCAAACTATATGCCAGTAGTCAATCAAAATGCTCCAGATCCGCTGATAGCTACATGGGAAGCAATAAGTAGATGATTGTCCCGTCGGTACGCCGCGTTGATTGCTGCTAAGCAGTCAGCCGCCAGACGTCAGCTGCCAAGCGAACAGCCACAGAAAAATCAACGACATCAGCCAGAGCTGAAGCAAACGTGCGCATACACAGTGCGAAATATGAAGAGGCATCATAATCACCAGCAACAACAACAGACAATGCAACAAAAACGCACAGAACTGCTTGATGTCGACGATTTTTGTTCTTCTACTCTGCTTGAGGGTACTTATAGGCAGAGTTGTTGTTGCTGATGTGGTGCTATGCGCGGAGAATGCAACCAATAAAAATTACTTTCCACATTATGGCACTCAGCGTCTGTGCGTCCACTACTTACGTGCATAGCTAGAGCTCATATCCTATTTGGTCACTCATCTATCTGTCGTCGGGGAATGGCAAGCGCGCTGGGCACTATCACACACGCACATTTACACAGAACAAAACGTCAGCGCTTTGAGGTTGGGAAGTGGTGCTGGAAAGTGTTTTTGTTGTCATTGTTGTCACAGGACAGCGGCATGTGTGTCGGTCATTTGGCAATTGGCACGATGCTGGACACCAACTGCAATATTATTCTGCAATGATAACGACTCCATTGTGTATGTGTAATTGTAAAACCACAACATCAGTTTGAGTATGTTTGTTTATATAATGGAGTGCGGATGTATGTATATTAATGTGCTCATTATTAAGCTACATATTTTAAGAGTGAATGATGCCACAAGAACAATTATGGCAGAGTTGCCGAGCTAATTCTAATTATGGTCAAGTAAAATACATTTCAGAACTTTTTTACTGGAGTGTCACTCTGATATAAAAAGATGGTCGCCATTCAATTTCGTATTGCCCAACATATATTACAGCATAGTCTTAGCACACTGATTTCAGTCATAACGGGGCACTGCCTAATAGACTGGTACGCCCAGAGGATGGGTACGCAAATAAATGACTCCTGCAAAAGCTGTCTAGATAAGGAATAAACAATTTCGCACCTTCTGTACCATTGTCTTGCTCTTAGCAGGCGTAGATTTACTATTTTAAGTAGACAATTTTTTAATGAATTGGAAGACCTCAGTTCTGCAGGAATCAGGGATACTCTAAACTTTTTGAGAATCAAACACTGGTTTTAGGAGAGATAGGGACAAGTTGCCCACGTCGCATCACAATGGACTATGTGCCAACTATTAGTGACATCAAATTGCAACTGGCATTCAGCGAAGTATAAGCTCAAAAAGCTCCAGGAATACCTAACAAGACTGTGAAGGCTGTAACCTCCACACCCCCAATCATTTTACTAGTAATATCTCAGACCGGTCTCAACGAAGGCGCTTTTCTGAAGAGATGTACATTACATATTATTTTACGTGACCGCTGTCGCCGAATGGGTTGGAGCGTGACTGCCATTTGAAAGTGCGTAGGTTGAAATATTATTACATGAAACATCAAATGATAGAAAAAGTTTTTTCCAATAGCGGTCGGCCCTCGGCAGTCAATGGCAAATCTCCGAATGTATTTCTGCCATGAAAAAGCTTCTCATAAAAAATATTTGCCGTTCAACGATTAACGCTAAGCGTTGTAGACCTAGCATCAGAAGCTATATGGGGTAAAAGATGAGGAAACGGTTAAAAATAATACTGCTCTGTAAAAACCTTAGACGTTGAAAATGCATCATGTACTTGAATTCCTCATAAAAATAGACGACATCATGAAAATAATTAGAAGCTACTTTGCGGGTATATGGCGATATCCTAAAGTTAGACATGTCACCCCACAATAAAATAATAGGATACGCGAATGCTATTCCAGTCGAAAATACTATCAAACCATATACACGAAATAGTGCTGATAGCCAGCAGTTCTACAATATAATTCTATAAATAGTGCCATGGCATGGCTGACATCAACGAGCCTTGAACTAGCTGGTAACAAAACTGAAGCAAATGCGTATTAGTAGCAAAAAGAACTTACGAGAATAAAATTTGAAGCTTAAAATATAATTAATTGACAGTGGCTTGAATTCCAAATCGCACCTAGAGTATTCTATGAAGATGATATCGAACGTGTAGTCTTACTTCTCGCGAATAATGCCGAATAAAGGCGGTTGTAGACAGAGTAAAAGAATTCTGTGCTGTAAAGTAATCGGTTGGGTCTCCTGTACGTCGCCATCTCTTTAGAGTCCTACGAACTATTTGCGATTTCCGCATAATTTCTGACAACGCTTCCCTCGTCATGGCTGGTTTGATTCCAGTAGATGTACTAGCAAAGGAAATACAAATAATTTTTTTAAGGTTACATCATGAAGGTTAGGTTAGGTTGGAATGCTGTTAGATGTAGAACAAATGTAAAACATTTAGAGATTGGAGCTTTCAAATTGAAAATTATAATTCGATTCAATGTGGAGACATTAACGCATTTTTGGCTAAGCGCCCTGGAGCTAGAGATATTAACTGGTGGTGGTATGCCTTAAAACACTTAACGCCATTGGCATGACTAATCAAGTTTGGATACTCTGAGCAGCTTCCTAGAAAAAGAAGGGGAACTCTTCTTCTTCTTCTCCTTGATTGGCGCGATAAGCGCTACGTGATTTTGGCCGAGTTAAATAAGCAGCGCCAGTCATTTCTTTCTCGTGCTAACCGACGCCAGTTGGACACGAAACCATCTTTCTACCGCATTAAATACTTTCAGAGCCGGAGCGTTTGCATCCATTCGGACGACAACTCGCTAGATCTTTATGGCTACACCATCTCTATGTTGTCGTAGAACTCATACAGCTCATTGTTTCATCGCTAACGATACTCGCCGTCATCAACTTCAAAGGTCCAAAAATCTTCCGTAGAATCTTTCTCTCAAACACTCCAAAGGTCACCTCATTGGGTATTGTGAACGTCCAAGCTTCTTCGTCATACGTTACGACGGTCATAATGAGGGTCTTATAAAGCGTGAGTTTGGGAAATCTGTTCCTCCTCATATCGCCTCATAAAATAAAAAAAGTTGTTTCATATTAATCTGGTGTCGACCTTTTGCGGCAAAAAAAAATCTTCAAAGGGATTTCTCTATCGAAAACGTTCTCATAAACCATCGAATGCGAATAGGAAGAGCGCTACCTTAAACTTATCAATGTTTGATGTGTGAACCTCTTCTTATTATTATCGTTGATGACGATCTACATCTAAACTGCGATCTTTGATCAAATTTTTCACGAAAACATTTATTTTTTGCTTCACCTCAACGTTACATAACTTTTTTCAAAACTGTATGCACAGTGAAATCAATTCCATATGGTTCTTTGCGGCCTCAACTATTTTTATGAAGTTGACGCATCCATTGCCTTCACGCACTTCACATATAGAGGTTCAAACACTCACGCACGTATCGCAAAGCTGGCTCAAACTATGGCATGTCTCGCTGGTTACACATTGAAAACTGTCGCGCGTTACTGCCGAGTTCTGTACATAGATAGTTGCTGTCATCATTAAAGACATTTCCAAGTTGTGCGACGATCATCTACAACAACTGTAGCAACAACAAAAAATGTGAAAATATTTTCGATTACACCGAGAGAGAGAGAGAGAGGTAAAAATACTCGTTCTCACTCACACGCCCTTTTGCCGCTACAAGTGCAACAAGCAACACATTCATACCGCTGCAAGAATAGTGGAGGCAACAATAATAAAAACATTCCTGCCAATATTGCGTAGCACTGCAATACAAATGATGAAGAGCTAGTAATAGGTAGTCGGCTGGCAGCTACGGATAGCAACATGATTTCACAACTTCTAATTAGAATTGCCACCTTTGTCGTTGTTGTTGTTACAGTTGATGTTAGCTGCTACTTTTGCCGTCAAAATTTGGCAGTTAGATGTGTGTGCGTATGAGTGTGGATGTGTGAAATTTTTGTGCGCCATCTTTTATTCTATCTTTTAATAGAAGTACAAGGATTATGGTTGTTCTCCATTCCATTGTAATATGGCCGAAGCAACAGACATCATAAGCTGCCATTTCCGAATGCTACAAAATCGTATTGCATTACTTCCTTAATATCTTCTGTTACGATTATATTTATTATATGAATATTATACGATGAATACCCGTAAATCGGATTATTGGGAAAACATGCATTTAAATTATACAATGAATATTATTTTAAAAAGCTACAGAGATCTGTACAAATAATAATTCAGCCCATGTTCTTAACTACACTGATATTTATTATGCCGCCTATGCTTTCCACATAACGTACCCATTCAGGTGGTGGATACTGTCCAAAAGTTCTGCATAGAAATCTTCGACTTGATAAGGGGGCGTCCATAAATTACGTGAGATATTTAAGGGGGGAGGGGGTCGAGTCAAATCTCATCTAATCTTACGTTGGAGAGAGGGGGCGGTCTCGGCAAATATCACTCAATTTTTTTTCTGATTGAAACAAAAAAAAATTATACTATTTTGGTCCATTATCCAGAGTGTACATGCTTAAGATTTAATCTTAAGCGTAATCGTAGCATGATTAAGATCATTCACTAATTCGTTCGAAAGAAAATAATTTCATTCATACTTCGACGTTATATATTACTGCTGTCAAAGCACCATATTTGTTTTAAACCAAATAGCTCAATTTAATCTGAATTTACGGTACAGTGTAGCCCGTCGTTTGTTTTCGCGCCACTATCAGCCGAACGTGCGACTCGATGAACAGAGCGTACGAGCTGAGTGGCAGCGACACACGGACAGGTTCCAACCTTCTTTGTTTAGAGAGAGCCAATATTTACTCCAGGTACATTGCAGTTGATTCATATCAAATTTTTATGCGTGCCTATTTTTTTTTTTTTTTTAGTTTTTTAACGAGCGCGAATGTCAACAAATTTTTATTAAGAATTACAAAGGGAAATTGTTTTTCATTTTTTTTTAGGTTGCGAAATGCGATGATCAGGACTGCTGCAGCCCACGCCGGAGTGATCTGCATTCTTCACGACCGTTTTCTGCCACCTCCATACCCCATCACTTAGGTTGATTGACGTTTGATAATTCCGGACTTTAAAGAACATGACGGGAAGTCATTTGCTCCATTTCTAATACGCCTACCGATTCAACCGCTGAATGCTTTTATCAGCACGCCTTATGATCTCTATTGCCCAAGTATACGTGATGATTTAGAGAAAATATGCTACAGTACATGCGGTATTTACTTCGCATCTATCACAAGACTGCAGAACACAGGCGAGCAGCTCACATTGCACCAGCTAAGCAAGCGCGTATGTACCGCAAAGTGGGACCCTCACGGATTGTCGAAAGACGAGCTATTGAGTTACTGTGCGCAAGCGTCAACGGCTTAGAGTGGATAGATCAGAACGAAGTGGAAGGAGCAGATGATTTTACTGAAAATCATATGGGCATGTTGGTCCCAATAGTCTCTCTTGAAACCGCACATAATTCTCCATGGACTGAATTAGAGTAGATATTCTTTTTTTAATCGCAGTAGTTGCAATTTAAGTCTTCTACGAGTATTATTAAATTTTTATTACACTTATAACTCGCAGCAATATTGATTACTAGTGTTAACTAGTCGTAAATAAAAGCAATTTTTTTTTCTTTTTACAATAACAATCTAACGCGTTTACATAAGAAACCCACATTTTGAAAAATTTCACGTGAGATTGGGGGATGGGGAGGGGGTTGAATAAAATCTCACGACATCTCATCAGGGGGGTGAGAGAGGTACAGAAAATTGAAAAAAAACACCTCACGTAATTTATGGACGTCCCCTAAAACACGAGGTTTTTTTTTTCATACAAATTAAAATATTTTTTTTACTGATAGCAATCCAAGTTTATTTGTTTTTGTTATACTAATTAAATACACTTTAAAGCGATAACTTTCATTTGAAATTAAAGACATTTTTTTTGTTTTGAAATGAACACACCTCTGAAACAAATGTTCAATGAAACCATTCGTCAAATAAGCTAAATCATCCAAACACTTTTATTTCTTTTGTAGAGAACAGTAAATTCATTCGTGGATTCACCGATTTCCAAATAAGCATTATTTTTACTTTAAGATTTCCAGCAGCATTTGTACAAGCAAGCAACGTTATTCCCTCATCACTGATCTTATGCCCCGGAGCCGAGGTTTCTTTTGAGCATACAAGAGCTTTATCGGACAAGAGCTTCCAAAATAAACCAGACTCATCGGCTCGTATATCTGCTCTTTTGTCAAACTTAAATCCATAAATGTTTTGTTAAATTTGTCCAAAAATGGGTTAATGGAGTCACTCTTATTTAATAGTTTGTTTCCGCAAATTTTTAGCCGCCGTATTCCATGCATCTTTTTAAAGTTTGCAACCCAACCATTGCTAGCGGGGAAGTCTCGATGCGTTTTCTGAATTTTTGCAAGTAATAACATGGCTTTCTCTTTTAGCATATCACTTGTGATTGGTAGTTTTTGACCCTTTGATATGCAATCCAATTGAACAACGCCTTCTCCACTTTTGAAATCTCAGACATCTTAAGGGGGGGGTAGGGTTTTTATGGTAAAAAAAAATCGAGTTTGGTTTATTTGAGAAAATGAATGTACATAATCTCAAGAATGTTGTGTCCAAATTTTAAGCCAATCGGTGCAAAACTCACAAAGTTAGAGCATTATAACCGTTGGCCGCTCCGACTCGGCTACCTGCTATGGTCGAACTTTAAATCGATTTTCTGGAAAACGACGTTTTTCAAGTCGGTGGACACTTTTTCTCTGAATCTACTCGGCCGATCTTCCTGAAATTTTGTACACACTTTCTCTACATAATTACCGAGGTAACCCTGGGAGCTTTTTGTTTTTTTTCAATTTTTATTTATTTTACAATAAAAAATATTATGCGATTTATCGTCTAAAAATCGCACTTCTACTTCAAATGTTAAAAAAAATTGAAAAAAAAATTTTTTTTAATAAAAACTCGACAGGGTTACCTCGGACAATTGATTACCTAATGAAAGCTCTTTGATTTTTTGATTTCAGATGATCCAATGCTGAGAAAAACTGTCCACGGCAAATTGCCTTTTTTTCGAGACGTCTGCGTAGATCTGCTGTCAACGGCTCAATTTTGTAAATTTTCTTGTGAAAATTTTTGAAAATATTTTTGAAATATGAGTATACAGTATACTAATTGGATAAATAAATTTACATGAATCATCTTTCAAAAAAAAATTCATAAATAAGTGCATATTTTTAGTGGAATTAACCCACACCATGCAAAAGTTGACGTAAAACTGTAATTTCGTCAGCAAATGAATTAGATCGTACTTCCTCTAAACTCATTCAGCTGATTCAATTCAAAAAATGTCACTACCAGAATGACATCGACGGTACTTTCGAGCGAATTAAATGACATAACAAAGAAGGGAATTGATTTTTAGTTATTGTAAAATCTAACCATATGGAACTCGAGATTTCATTAAATTTGCGCAGCGTCCGAACGATAGGTGCATTGGACTCAAAATTCGTTTTGAATATCTTGAGATAAAAAGTATAAGTATGCACTCAAGGACTTTAATCCTATTAATATAATAACAAGCGAGAGCTATGTGGGAGATATGGGACAGATAATTTTAGAGAGCTTAGGGCATATTTCAGAAAAATCTTGTGTACCCATTCTATTCTTGTGATAGCAAAATGGTGACAAGGCCTCCAATTAATTAAGTATGTTCCAAACAGTTATTTCATTGCATACAGGCTTCAGAAGTTTGAACTATTACGTCTAACAAAGCCCAAGGTCACATACGATTTTGAGATAATATAATTGATATGGAGAATGAAAAATTAGAGAACAAAATTACACCAAGGTCTTTGATCTCATAGATTGAAGGACCTTTTAAGATACGATGATACGACGATTGTAGAATAACACGAAATTTAGAGTTAATACGCATAAAAGCAGTAACTTGGCGCTCTTCAGCGTCTACTCTGAGGATGACCCAAGGCTAGAAATCATTGAAAAATTAAAATATACCCAGAAGATCCGATCTTCCTATTTTGATATTGCAAATGAGAAACCCCTATACACGTGTCTGTGATGAGTCCGCTATAGGTTTGTGGTAGGCCTTAAGTATCATAGTTAAATACGCATGTGTTAATATCATCTATGTTGTTAACACTTCCTCATTAATACTTCCTTAAGGAGTAGTTTAGGTAACTAGACCTGAAGGCTGATTTGTGATAGCAGCGTTACATTAGAAGCATTTGGAATAGCACCGGGTAAGTTCCGTTTAGTACAAATGGCACGCAGATTTTTGATCGGATTATGTTCATCAGAAAGTTTTCAATACAGTTTTCAAGGCATATTTGAAAACGCCCGAATTTGCCTTACCTCATCCAATTACTGCTAGTTGTGCAACTGGCAGAAAAAATTAGCTGTTCCCTGATTTTTTTCTTTTGAAGGACTTGGCCCAGTTTATGAATTATTTCAAGGAATCAATAAATTTCGCAGAAATAAATTTAAAAATTGGGTGTAAATGGACAGAGACAACTATCTGGTAATTGTCAAGTGTTTAGCTCCATTGCCGCCTACCATTCGATGGCCTTAAGCAAAATCATTTTTCGCTTTCAATGCTCACATCGTCTACAAATCACGGTTTGAAAATTATCGAAGATTTGATAACAGATGTCAATTTTGGAATTAGCAATTTTTAGCGATTAGGAATTCTTCTGGTTACTGTACACATGCATATATGAGCCTATACGAGTATTAGTAGGTATTTGGTTTTGTAAATTGGTAGCATTGAATTTGACTATTCGACTTTTTTTATATCATAAGCAGTCCGGAAATTAACTTCAAACAGTAGTCTTTTGTACGCCTAATGGCACGCACATAAGTTCACAAAATAGATCCATATGTATGAATAAGTGTGTGTATGTGTAAATACATGTGTAATGTATTTTTCCGTTTTGTACAATACCATACTCGCATGGCTAGTTGGCTGTAGATAAGGTTTGATGAGTTAATTCTCTCTTCGCTCAGACTAAGCAATAAATATCCAAACGACGATTACTGTCTTCGACCAGAAGAGAAGGTTTTTGTTTGCATATGTGTACGTGTATACATACACTGAAGAGCAAAACTGTAACAAAATGTAATACTTTCTATTTCAACACATTTTTTTTTAGACATGTTTTAACAAATCAAATATTTTTTTTGCATAACTTTATTGGCATGTATGTACTCTCTCTCTCAAACCGGTTTGGTGTCAATGCAACAACAACAACACTAGTAGCAAGCAATAATGCAAATAAAGACAAATGTTACTGGGAACAGCGTCTGGTACATTTTTCCGCAGCCTTTGCACAGCCATGTGGCTCACTTCGAATTTTTTAGCTATTTTTCTTATAGACTCGCCCTTCTTCAGCAAATCAAATATTTGGCGTTGTACTTCCCGATTTAACATTTTGTCTTATTCACGGTCACGTTTATAATAATTAAAAATCCACCAAATATATAATTACGAGAAAAATAACGGAAAATTTGAAAATTAAGAGTGAGTGCAAAACTGTAACATTTGTCTTTATTTGCATTATTGCTTGCTACTAGTGTTGTTGTTGTTGCATTGACACCAAACCGGTTTGAGAGAGAGAGTACATACATGCCAATAAAGTTATGCAAAAAAAATATTTGATTTGTTAAAACATGTCTAAAAAAAATGTGTTGAAATAGAAAGTATTACATTTTGTTACAGTTTTGCTCTTCAGTGTACATACTTATATATATGTACGTATGCTATTTTTATGTTTATTATTCATAAGATGTTTTTTATCACAAAATGCAGCGGCGTTGCAAATGGTTGAGCGGTTTTAATGATATTTCGCATATTTTGTAAAGCCAAGTAGGAAATTCTGCACGAGTATGTTTGAGCAGGATCCCAGATATAATTAGGGCAAGGTATTCGCTCAAGTAATATACTGGTGATTTGAAAGTGTACATATATGTAATTGACATTCGTTTGAAGCGTAAAGATCCTTTTTTATCTGAGGTCAAAAATGTCTATGTTCGTCCCGAATAAACAGCATTTGTGGGAAGTCATGCTTCATTATAACCTTTTAAAGAAAAGTGCAGCTGAAACATGTCGTATATTGATCAATATTTACGATAATAACGTTCCATCAAATACAACTTGTAAAGAGTGGTTTTAACGCTTCCAAAGTGGCAATTTTGGCGTGAGTGACAAAGATGGAACTAGCGAAGGGGCACCGAAAAAATTCGAAGATACTCAACTATAACACTTATTGGATGAAGACCCATGCCTAACCCTTGATGATATGTGTAAAGAGTTGGATGTTGACAGATCAACCGTCGGTAAACATTTGGGAATGATCCAGAAAGCAGGTAACTGGGTGCCACATCAATTGAAGGAGATATAGGAGGATATCGAGAGACGTTTGGGGACGTGTGAGATGCTTCTTGAACGGCAGAAAGAAAAGGTTTTCTGCATTGCATCGACACGACCTAAGCGTGGAAAATGTTGGAGCCTATCAGGTGCACCAAGTCCATCGATAGCGAAAAAAAAAATGCATGCTTCAAAGGTTATATTGTGCATCTGTTGGGATCAGAAGGGTCTCATCTATTATGGGCTCCTTAAACCTTCTGAAACCATCGATCGTTACTGACTGCAGCTAATGCGTTTGAATCGAGCTCTTAAAGAAAAGCGGCCGGAATGTCACGGTAGACATGACAAACTGATTTTGCTTCATAACAACGACAAGCCACACGTTGCTAAATCGATCCAGAAATATTTAGAGGGACTGAATTGGTAAATCTTGCTCCACGGGCCATATTCCCCAGATATTGGACCTTCGGATTACCATCTGGTCCGATCAATGCAGCGAGCCTTTATTGAAAAGCGGTTCACTTCTTACGAGATCATCACAAACTGATTCAATGAACGGATCAAATCAAAAGAACTTGAACTTTTCGCCAGAGGAATCCGTATGCTGGCTGAAAGATGGATTAAGTTGTAGCTTCGAATGGTTCATATTTCGCATAATATCATGTATTATTTAAGTAATTCGTAACTTTGGCTACGGAAGGACGGAAACTTATTCCCACACCCAATAAATTAAGACAAATACCAAGACTGGTTGAGGAAGTTGGGCGCTGGAAATTCTCTGAATCCCTGAAGGGGACACAATAGATGTTTCAGGTCGCAGTGCTAAATCCACTCATAATATTTATTATTTTTTATTTTAAAGGCTGTAGGGAATTCATTTAATGCGTCAGCCTCGAAATACAACGAGAAGTCCCGCACCATTTGATATCATTGGAAGTGCAATCTCGAAGATAAAACATTACACTCTCTAAATGGCAGGTAGGTTAAGTTTTTAGGTAATCAGCTGTGTTCTACTCCAATTTGTGGTTTGCGTCATGACGTTATTCCACAAACGGAGGGTCCAACAATTTTATTGCCCCTGATAATAAGCTTTAAGAACTATTAGAGAATTGATTCAAGCTTGTTCCCGAGATTCCGCTTGACCATCAATATAAAGCAGCTTTTATCACATTGGCATCTTTGGATTCTTTTGAACTGCCTTGGTAAATATCAACACACCTCTCGCTCTCCTAACACATTGAAAACGTAAATCCAAAGAAAACGCGAGTCTGAAGAAATTCAGAAATCTTAAAATCTCCAAGGCCAAACAATTGTGAGAACTAAGATTTCGTCTAAAAAATGTACATATTGGGTGCTCAAATCATCGGGCCATACTTACAATAAAAGATTGAAATTTCTGATGTTGAACCTATCGAAACTGAATCAATACTCGATCAGCATCCATAATACTGTCATATCGGGAATATGGAATACACTACGGAAAATATATTTCTAGTAAATTCTACAGGCTTCTTTCGAGGAGTGAGTATGAGCTCCCTTTGAAGAAAACATTAGGCATTCGAAAGGCTCACTTTGAGGACCATCACAAAGCAAGGCAGGTACACATCAGGCAAGGCAGAAGTGGTCCCGCTATTGTCTCTCTCGCATTTTCCAAGCTCATAAATATTTAGAATACACTTGCAAATGGCATGATCATCTGCTCCATGACAGAGGTTTCCAGCTTGCGATTTGAGGTTACTGTTTCTTTTTCGAATTTTCCTGCTTTCCTTCTACCAGAGAACATACATTTGAGATTTCTTGA
This sequence comes from Anastrepha ludens, assembly GCF_028408465.1. Classification (NCBI taxonomy): domain Eukaryota; kingdom Metazoa; phylum Arthropoda; class Insecta; order Diptera; family Tephritidae; genus Anastrepha; species Anastrepha ludens. The sequence continues at coordinate 61,642,805 of NC_071501.1, forward strand.
TCCTTAGTGGGCAACTCTACTCATAAGTTCTATTGAACATATTTGAATCTCCTGACTCTCTCTAAATCATAAAGAGGTGACGGAACTATTCACTTCCTGCTCGATATATAGATGAAAGAGATAAGGGTTAGTTTTCCAAGGATTTCTACAAATACGATTGATTCTCCTTTGGGCATATAGATGGAATCCAGTATGTCAGTGTTTTGACATGCTAATTTGAGTTTAAAGTCGTAAATCATCTTATCTATTCGAAATGTGTTTTGATGCTGAGAGAATAAAATAAATACAATTTTAATTGAGTTCAAAATAAAGCGAAAACATCAATTCAAAAAAGAAACCAATACAAATGCTAAAACATGTATGGATATACGCCTCATAAGTACATGCTTCAAGAATAAGATTTAGATTATGATTAATACAAGAGCAAAAGGTGAGGCGAATGTATTGATGAGGAAAAGAACAGAAAATATAGGGATAAGATAGGAAGAAAGGTCTGGCATGGTCTCCCAAAGGCGAGAAGATCTCCCTTTTACGCACGCCTTGGGGACAGCCTATTTCTACCCCTTCGAATCCGTTATAGGATGCCCCTGTCTTGCTGTTCATCATTTCGTTCTATATTCATATTCTTAAGGCCAGGTACCCAAATGAGAGTGATGTCTATCGTGCGTGCTAAAGCATTAAGTTCTTATTTGCATTGTTTGACGATTAATAAATACCTCTCTGATCCGAAGAATTTCGGTAAATTCGCATTATTGAGAGAAAGAGATTTTATACATCAGCATTGAAGTGGTTATATAATTTTTAAAATGCTGCTTAAGACATTTTCTAAATTACAATTTTTATTTTTTAATGAGTTTTTGTTTTTTGTTTTGTTTTTAATTTTTCCAGCTGATATATTGGAGTATCTATAGCTATAGGCACATACTATATGTATGCATGGCTAGAGCATCACATAACCATTTAATCTTCAACAGTGCGCGAAATTTTTACTTGATTAAATTGCTTTACACCCCATCCCCGGCGCATTTTCCGCATACAGTGTGCTGGCATTCCAGCGAAAACTCAATTGAGTTTCAACCGCAAACTTGCCACACAATAAGCAACAACGCTTGATTATGATGATGAAGCGTTCACGGCCATGGAAGGGGCCGCTATCATGGCTGACCATGCCACTATACCGAATATAAATATTTTCTAGCCGCTCCTCTCACAATACACCGCCAACCAGCCAGCCAGTTATCAAGCTATCCAGCTATCCAACCACATTACTTGTACATCAACACTATGATGGGGGGAGGGGGGGTTTTTTGTCTTTGCGCGAGCATCGCATTTAAGTATTTTACTTGTGATTCATTACGAAACTACGACATTGAAGTGAAGGCATCAGAACAGCAGTGCACAGCACTTGGACCTGCATCATGCATCATATTCACAGTCATTGTCATCAACATTAGGCATTTATGACGCATTTTCTCATAAGACAGCAACACACAATAAACGAAGGCATCATTGGCAGAAAGTGGTGATGAACACCACAAAATGGGGCGCAACAAGTTGAACGAAGTACGAAGCTTTTGCTGTACTTTGCGACTCTCATGGCAGTTCTGACACTTCGGCACTTGCAGCACTTTTGTATATACAAGTAGTATCTCAGCTAGCGACTATGTGCAGCTCGGACGTCCCCAGGGTCATTGCAAATATGTACATAAATAGTTTGGCTTTGGCTTAGATGCGCGCACTAGTAGTACAGTACAGCTATTGCGGTGGTGAACTGGCTGTTGTTAGGTAGCATAGGCATCTGCCAGTAGTTGCTGAAGGTGTTCCTCCTCTAGTCATTCTTTTGTGATAGTTTTAGCAGCGCGGTAAGTGGCGATCGATGTGTACATATAAAAGTAAATTTTTAATGGGGCTCATCCAAAGCAACACTATCGATTTTGTTCTCTGCTCCTAACCACATTTTCTTTAGCTCATTTTCTTTCATCATATTTGAGTCGTTTGATGCTCCAGCAAGCCGCGTTTACTGATCATTATCAATGAGGCCAACCATCATCGCCACCGTACCACCTTTTCCACAACCGTCCAATTGCAAGAGCTCCCACCTTCCTTAACTCTCTATTTATTTCTCGACTTCTGCAGTTCCTCTATTTGGTGGTCAATTGTAGTTTTTCTTCTCTAACATATTCGATGTGGTTTCAATCAAGTTTGCGAAGTCGTGTTGAAATTGTGGGCATTAAGGTATGCGTATGTAAGTATGTATGATAGGTAGTAACGAAAGAAGTTAATCATCGATTCAATAGCAGTAATAACAACTACAAAGTAGAGGAACATTTTATATTGAAATACTTTCGTTGAACAATGACGAAAAACGACGATGGAGAATGTGGAGTAAATGAACATTAGACAAAAGCTGCATTTTCTGCTTGATCTATGTGTGTGATCTTCGCCGCAGGCGCAACACATTACCTACTGTTCTTTTTTCGTATATTGCTTTGTTACATACAAACGTACATACATATCTATATATATAAAAATGAAATGATGTTCGTTTGTACGCATTTTTTTGGGCCGATACGAGGCCAATTTTATTCGTTCTTTTTTCATATTATAGGGATCCACTAGGGGAAGGTTTTTAGCAAAAAAAATTTTTTTTAAATATTTTCTTCATATAAAAAACGAAAAAATCAAAATATTGTACAAATTGTGTTTTTAGTGAAAATTGCCGCAGAACTTGCTCGATTCTTAGATTAAGTTTCGAATTAGCATTCGTTTTATAGGTATGTAATAGGACTATGAATAAGTTCGTGCGGTTTTTTTTCGAAATTTGAAACTTTATTGACGTAAAATGGTTACAAATTTAATATTCAAAATATTGTCCATCGCTTACTACTACTTTTTCCCATCTTTCTGGCAATTCACGGATTCCCTTTGTGAAAAATTCGGTCGGTTTTGCCGCAATCCACGAATCGATCCATTTTTTGACTTCATCGTAATTACGGAAGTGCTGGTCAGCCAGGCCATGTTGCATCGATCGGAAGAGATAGTAATCGGATGGCGCAAGGTCTGGACTATACGGCGGGTGGGGTAGGACATCCCATTTGAGCGTTTCTAAGTATGTTTTGACCACTTGTGCAACATGTGGCCGAGCATTGTCATGTTGCAAAATAACTTTGTCGTGTCTATCGGCGTATTGCGGCCGTTTTTCTCGCAGTGCTCGGCTCAAACGCATCAATTGTCGTCGGTAGACATCCCCCGTAATCGTTTCATTCGGTTTCAGTAGCTCATAATACACAACACCCAGCTGGTCCCACCAGATACACAGCATAACCTTCAGGCCATGAATATTCTGCGCCGACGTCGATGTTGAAGCATGGCCAGGGTATCCATACGTTGCCCGACGTTTTGGATTGTCGTAATGGACCCACTTTTCATCGCCAGTCACAATTCGATGCAAAAAACCCTTTCTTTTGTGCCGTTGAAGCAGTTGTTCGCATGCCATAAAACGGCGTTCAACGTCTCTTGGCTTCAATTCATACGGCACCCAATGGCCTACCTTTCGGATCATTCCCATGGCTTTTAAACGTTTGGAAATGGTTGATTGATCAACTCCCAAAGTTTTTGCAACCTCTTCTTGCGTTTGAGCCGGATCTTGATCGAGCAATTCCTCCAATTCGGTATCCATGAACTTTGGCGGCGCACCCTCGCGTTCTTCGTCTTCCAAGCCAAAATCACCACTTTTAAAGCGTGCAAACCACTTCTGGCACGTTCGCTCAGATAGAGCATGCTCACCATAAACTTCCACCAAGATACGATGACTTTCGGCTGCTTTTTTCTTCATATTAAAATAATGAAGAAGAATTCCCCGCAAAAACACATTATTTGGCACGAAATTCGACATTTTCAAGTGTGGTAAAAATATTGTTGTTTACGCTTCAAATAAAAAACTTATACTGACGTTTGTGCCTTACGACAGTAGCTCTCCAATGAATGTTTGGAAATGTGGATCGATGGAATAATAATCAAGTTACGCCATCTGTTGTAAAACCGAAACGAACTTATTCATAGTCCTATTAATAGGACTATGAATAAGTTCGTGCGGTTTTTTTTTCGAAATTTGAAACTTTATTGACGTAAAATGGTTACAAATTTAATATTCAAAATATTGTCCATCGCTTACTACTACTTTTTCCCATCTTTCTGGCAATTCACGGATTCCCTTTGTGAAAAATTCGGTCGGTTTTGCCGCAATCCACGAATCGATCCATTTTTTGACTTCATCGTAATTACGGAAGTGCTGGTCAGCCAGGCCATGTTGCATCGATCGGAAGAGATAGTAATCGGATGGCGCAAGGTCTGGACTATACGGCGGGTGGGGTAGGACATCCCATTTGAGCGTTTCTAAGTATGTTTTGACCACTTGTGCAACATGTGGCCGAGCATTGTCATGTTGCAAAATAACTTTGTCGTGTCTATCGGCGTATTGCGGCCGTTTTTCTCGCAGTGCTCGGCTCAAACGCATCAATTGTCGTCGGTAGACATCCCCCGTAATCGTTTCATTCGGTTTCAGTAGCTCATAATACACAACACCCAGCTGGTCCCACCAGATACACAGCATAACCTTCAGGCCATGAATATTCTGCGCCGACGTCGATGTTGAAGCATGGCCAGGGTATCCATACGTTGCCCGACGTTTTGGATTGTCGTAATGGACCCACTTTTCATCGCCAGTCACAATTCGATGCAAAAAACCCTTTCTTTTGTGCCGTTGAAGCAGTTGTTCGCATGCCATAAAACGGCGTTCAACGTCTCTTGGCTTCAATTCATACGGCACCCAATGGCCTACCTTTCGGATCATTCCCATGGCTTTTAAACGTTTGGAAATGGTTGATTGATCAACTCCCAAAGTTTTTGCAACCTCTTCTTGCGTTTGAGCCGGATCTTGATCGAGCAATTCCTCCAATTCGGTATCCATGAACTTTGGCGGCGCACCCTCGCGTTCTTCGTCTTCCAAGCCAAAATCACCACTTTTAAAGCGTGCAAACCACTTCTGGCACGTTCGCTCAGATAGAGCATGCTCACCATAAACTTCCACCAAGATACGATGACTTTCGGCTGCTTTTTTCTTCATATTAAAATAATGAAGAAGAATTCCCCGCAAAAACACATTATTTGGCACGAAATTCGACATTTTCAAGTGTGGTAAAAATATTGTTGTTTACGCTTCAAATAAAAAACTTATACTGACGTTTGTGCCTTACGACAGTAGCTCTCCAATGAATGTTTGGAAATGTGGATCGATGGAATAATAATCAAGTTACGCCATCTGTTGTAAAACCGTAACGAACTTATTCATAGTCCTATTACAACTTTTTTTGAATAAATATGCGAATTTTTCGTTATTGTGAAACGATTTGTGTCGTGTTGCTAAGTTGCAAATTTTTTTCGACGGAAAGTAAATATAAACAACAACATGTTTATGATACAATCATGAATAATGTTAGCCATGGAACTGGTTGATTGTATTTCTTGGATGCTCCTGGGGGAACAGGAAAGACCTTTTTGATTTCATTGATATAATATTAGCAACAATTCGATCAGATAATAACGTTGCATTGGCACTCGCTTCTTCCGGAATAGCGGCTACATTACTGGAAGGCGGTCGCACAGCACACTTTGCATTAAAGTTGCCTTTGAATGTGCAGGTAAATGAAACACCAACATGTAATATTTCGAAAACATCTGGAATGGCAAAAGTCCTTAAAGTATGTAAGCTCATCGTATGGGACGAATGTACTATGGCACACAAGAAATCATTGGAAGCACTTGAAAGAACTTTGAAAGATCTACTAGGAAGCCAAACAGTCTTTGGAGGTGCCTTGATTTTATTGGCTGGAGATTTCAGGCAAACATTACCTGTGATCCCAAAATCTTCGGCTGCAGATGAAATCAATGCATGTTTAAAATCATCGTATTTATGGAGACATGTAAACAGGCTTACACTTGCTACAAACGTACGTGTTCAACTACAGAACGATCCGTCAGCAGCTGAATTTTCACACCAATTACTGAAAATCGGAAATGGCGAAATGTCTGTCGATCCAACAGGAATGATTACATTGCCTAACAATTTCTGCACTTTTGCACAGTCTAAAGAGGCATTGATACAGAGTGTATTTCCAAACATAGTTCAACATTACAAAAGCCATGATTGGCTCAGCGAAAAAGCAATTTTAGCTGGGAAAAATAAGGACATCAATGATATAAAAGAAGCTAATGGGTAACGGTGTCGAAGCAACAATTTTGAAAGGGAAGTACAAAGGAGAAGACGTTTTGATACCCAGAATTCCACTGATTCCGACGGATTTACCATTCGATTTTAAACGTTTGCAGATCCCTATTCGCCTTGCCTTCGCTATTACAATTAATAAGGCGCAAGGACAGTCTCTACAAATGTGCGGTATTAATTTAGAATACCCAATTTTTTCTCATGGACAAACGTGTGTAGCTTGCTCACGAGTAGGCAAACCATCGTCATTATTCACTTACGCGAAAGATGGAAAACCCAAAAACGTTGTCTACCAAAAAGTGTTACAATAAAGTTGAAATGAAATTCTATCAAAGAATTTGATTTGTTTTGTATTAATTTTAATAGGTCTATTTATAAGTTCGTGCGGTTTTACAACAGATGGCGTAACTTGATTATTATTCCATCGATCCACATTTCCAAACATTCATTGGAGAGCTACTGTCGTAAGGCACAAACGTCAGTATAAGTTTTTTATTTGAAGCGTAAACAACAATATTTTTACCACACTTGAAAATGTCGAATTTCGTGCCAAATAATGTGTTTTTGCGGGGAATTCTTCTTCATTATTTTAATATGAAGAAAAAAGCAGCCGAAAGTCATCGTATCTTGGTGGAAGTTTATGGTGAGCATGCTCTATCTGAGCGAACGTGCCAGAAGTGGTTTGCACGCTTTAAAAGTGGTGATTTTGGCTTGGAAGACGAAGAACGCGAGGGTGCGCCGCCAAAGTTCATGGATACCGAATTGGAGGAATTGCTCGATCAAGATCCGGCTCAAACGCAAGAAGAGGTTGCAAAAACTTTGGGAGTTGATCAATCAACCATTTCCAAACGTTTAAAAGCCATGGGAATGATCCGAAAGGTAGGCCATTGGGTGCCGTATGAATTGAAGCCAAGAGACGTTGAACGCCGTTTTATGGCATGCGAACAACTGCTTCAACGGCACAAAAGAAAGGGTTTTTTGCTTCGAATTGTGACTGGCGATGAAAAGTGGGTCCATTACGACAATCCAAAACGTCGGGCAACGTATGGATACCCTGGCCATGCTTCAACATCGACGTCGGCGCAGAATATTCATGGCCTGAAGGTTATGCTGTGTATCTGGTGGGACCAGCTGGGTGTTGTGTATTATGAGCTACTGAAACCGAATGAAACGATTACGGGGGATGTCTACCGACGACAATTGATGCGTTTGAGCCGAGCACTGCGAGAAAAACGGCCGCAATACGCCGATAGACACGACAAAGTTATTTTGCAACATGACAATGCTCGGCCACATGTTGCACAAGTGGTCAAAACATACTTAGAAACGCTCAAATGGGATGTCCTACCCCACCCGCCGTATAGTCCAGACCTTGCGCCATCCGATTACTATCTCTTCCGATCGATGCAACATGGCCTGGCTGACCAGCACTTCCGTAATTACGATGAAGTCAAAAAATGGATCGATTCGTGGATTGCGGCAAAACCGACCGAATTTTTCACAAAGGGAATCCGTGAATTGCCAGAAAGATGGGAAAAAGTAGTAGTAAGCGATGGACAATATTTTGAATATTAAATTTGTAACCATTTTACGTCAATAAAGTTTCAAATTTCGAAAAAAAACCGCACGAACTTATTCATAGTCCTATTATTATCTTTCAGCAAATCATTGAATTTATCGTCTAGCGAAGCGGGCGAGGGTACGCTAGTATAATATAATTTTAAATACAGCATGATTCCTTTTTTAACGGTGAATAAAAATCGTTTAATGACGCTCAAAGTTTTTTCATTGCTGGAGGAAATCTCTGCTAAAATAAGTTTTACTATTCCATCTTTTGCTTTTTCATTGCACTCTTCAGATAAAGGAGGTTTATTTTTTACCTAACCACTGGTTCCGAATGTGACTTATTTTCGAGCCAAAAAGCCCAACATTTTTTTGTGGCTCAATCAAACAAGAGTATCCTAGCGATATCAGATCCCAGTTAAGGATGCTCGTCAAAAACAATTTCTTTTTGCATTTCACTTGAACTCGCATTCTTTTGGGAATTAATTGCTGGTGAATTCAATAACGGAAACATACAATTTAAGGTTAGAACACGCTTTCATTTCTCTAAAGCTGACATAGAGTTTCCCTAATATAAAGAATTCCAAAGTAGATTCCTCGAGTTATTATCGTGAACTCAGAATACATGATCTAGGCATGTTCTTGTTGTTGTAGCAGTAATAGGTATACCTCGTCAGTGTAGGGTATATCATCGGTCGTCTTCGTCTGGCTCATCTAAAGGCAGGCCCAGGAAACATGCTGTTTCGACAAGTTGGGTCCAGAGGAAGAGGGGTCTTAGATGAGTAGGTTTTAAAGGGCATGTGAAAAGGTGGTTAGTGTAGTGCGGGGTGCCTTCACATGCCGGACATATGTTTGTTATATCAGGTAATTTTTTAAGCACATAACTTCCACGCTGACGATCAGCTTGAGGCAGTTTTTTCAACAGACGAAATTAGATCTGTGCTAAACAAAGTTAAATTAAACAAAGTTCCAGAGATTGATAGAATTCCTTACGAGTTCGTAAAAAATGATCCTGATACTTTCATTACGGCTATGGCAAATGCTTACACAATTTCTTATGAAAAATACAAAAAAGACGAGGCTTTTAGAACTAGCGTAGTTTTCCGTATCTTCAAAAAAGGGGATCCTGCCTTAATAGGAAACTATAAAGGAATTTTATTTATGAACTGCATTGCTAAAGTTATGAGGGGTATAATTAACGAAAGAACAACCTCTTGGACTGCCGGCTTCAGAAAGAATTACTCCACAGTCGACAATATATTAAATTTAGCAGCTATTGTCCATTTAAAATTCGAAGAAAAGAATAAAGTTTACGCGTATTTTGTCGACTTTAAAGCAGCGTTTGATAGATTATCAAGAAACGCCTTGATATATGAGCTACACTATATTGGTCTTGCAACGAAACTAGTGAAGCTCATAGGGAATATATACAGCGATACAAAATCAGTTGTATGAAATGGCTCAGAAACTTCAGATACATTCAAAACAAACTCAGGTGTCAAACAGAAATGCTTATTGTTGCCAATACTATTTGCTCTTTGCATAAACGACTTACATGAATGCTTAGAAGGAAGTTTAAACATAGAAGGGAAAAATATTACACTTCTAGCGGATCACCTAGGCAAACTACAATAAATGATTGATAACCTTGATAGTTACTGCAACTTATGGAAGCTTGAAGTAAACCGCTCAAAGTCACAAATAATAGTGTCCAGAAAAGGTGGGAAACTTAGTAAAGAGGAGAAATGGTATTATAATACGGAAGAAATACAGACTATGTCTTAATATATTGTACTTACTTGGGAGTGGAAATAAAATCTCAGATGAAACTTAAAAACATGTTGAAAACAGAACAGCTGCAGCAAAAAATGCTATTAATGCTTCGTGGACTTGTCTTTTAAAAAACTAAGAAATTTCAATTGAAGCTAAATGGCAACTTTTTCTTGCAGTTTGTCGTCCAATACAGTCATACGCAGCACAGGTGTTGGGTTTTTACAGGTTTGAAGAAGTTGATATATTGCAAAAGTATTTTGTAAAGTGAATTCTAAAGCTACCATCACGTATGCATACATATATACTTTTTTTGGAACCGGCATTGCATTTTATTAATTATGCCTTTGATACAGAGATTACTTAATAAAAGAGTTTAACTGGTTTTGAAAACCGTAAACCGAATAATTGCTTTGCACGGAAAATAAATCGACAGATTTGTCGTCAAATTATTGTAATTTTTTTTTTCTTAATACTAGAATAAGTAATTATCAAATTTTGTATATTTTACTTTTATTTGGAATTAACACTACTACTACTACTACTACTACTGTTACTATTACTACTTTCACTCTGCCTTTAATCTTAGAGCGCATTCATTTTCACATGCCTCAAAAAAGTCTTCAGAGTAATTATTTATTCTTCCTAGAGCGGGTTAGAACTGTTTATGCCTCGAAAACACCTTTAGTTAGAACATTGAATGGGCTTAAACATATTTCAAGTTCTTTGGCTTTTGATATATCGTTTCTAAGTATATTTTCAGATGATCACTAAATGCAATTTTCAAATAGTTGCAAAATATTAGTTTCGTATTTTCAGATTTACTAAATATATTAAATGAATAAATGAAAAAAAAAACATATACGCACCCAATACAAAACTGCGTGCATAAAAATGTAATTTCGGCACGACAAATATCACGCCACCACTCTTAATAAGCTGCAGCGAAAATAACACCACCATATATCACCGTTTTGTTTTTCGTTTTCGTCACTCACCATTCTTTGTCATCGCCTACCTACTGCTACGAGTAATAGTTTTTAGACATATTCATTTCTTCGCTTGACCGCGCAAGGCACCTGTGCTTTTAATTACAATTAATTGTAAAGATTTTGATAAGTTACAAATAAATAGAATAAATTGCTAATTAAGTTTCTAATATTCAGGAGTAGAAAAACGCTTCTAGCTCCAACAGCCTTTCTGTTTCATGTAATTTCATAGGGTCAGATGACTGCAAGTTCTATTACTCGTAAATATACCTGTATACACCCATGATCAAAATAAAATACCGGTTTTACCATCTCTTCTTTTATTTTTCTTCTTTTATTTTTCTTCTCATTATTTTTTTATAACCAAATATCATATAACTCAGAGTTAAAAACTGTACAAGATTTATAAAAATTGAACCAATTCATCAGAATTTAAAACGTCTTATTCTCATTAATTTTTTTTAATAATAAAGGGCAAGTTTGAGGTGGGTGGAAATTCTCGTTTATAATTTTTTCCCCTGCCGCGCGTTTTCTCCATATAACAAATCCACGACATTTTATTAAAAAAATTCAATTGAAAATTCCGACAAAAGAGTTTGAGGTTTTGATGAAAAGTTGTCGAATTTTTATATCTCTTGGAAGAAATTTGAAGCTCTGATTTTTATGAATTTTGTGAACTATATCTGTATACAAAATTAATTGTGATTAAAAACAAAATAAAAGTTGGCAAAATCGGTCAAAACCTCTATTGTTTCAAACATGAGTGGCTGTGTACACGTGCATCCCAATAGATATCCGAAGAAGTATCGAATATGATTAAAGCTGTATTCGTTTCTCAGAAACGCCCAATTGCCCAACAGCCGATCCACCTACAGGAAGGCTTCTTAAATGTAATTGGTATTCAGGCTTTACATTGTTATAGCTGCACATTATGTCAGTCCTGTATGTATGTAGTATATATGCATCTTTATGATATCAATTCGATTTGACTTGCTGTCATTTAAAAATCTCTATCGAAATCGCCATCCATCAGCTACATCATTTGCGTTTACCACGCAACCAATTGTTGTTATTTTAGCTCTTTGTGTTTTTCGTTCATGTTTTGCATTTTCGTTTGGGCTATCACTACTCCGCAACACTCCCATTTCAAATAGTTCGAGCGGGGATAGTAAGTTCGTATAAACGTCGGAAGCGACAGCCAACATTTGCAACTTCAACTGCAATGGCTTGAGCGACAGCAAATATGGCAACTGGAGCGCTTGGATTGGAGCGGCAGCGGTAGCGGCAGGGGCAGTAGTAGCCGCAGCTATGGTGACGACAACAAACTGACCAACAGTCGATCAGCCTCGCGCATTCTGTATTGGCAATTGCAATTCTTCCCTTTTCGTTATGGCGGAATTTTGTCATTTGTTTTGGCTGAGTGACTGATAACTGACAGCTGAACAGGCAAAACAGCGAAAATTGTCAATGCAACCAAAACAAACTGCAACAACAAGAACACCAGCCTTCAGCTCCCAGCTTCTACAGCAACACGGCAATAGCGAATGATTGCCACTGCAACATCGGCTACCAACGAACAAGAAGAAATGTCCGTGACAGCCACAGCAGGCATAACAAGGAAGAAGGGCTACATTTCATGCATTTGAATGTAAAAACGGAATACCAACTACCAGTACATGGCCACGATGTTTGTGTGGACTGAATATACGTTAGGGGTATTTTTCTATAGGAAATTGCTACCGTAGCGTTAGCTGTTGCATGCCGCCAATGTCTCATGTTCTTGTAACTTAAATGTCAATAAATACTGCCAATAACAGCAAAAAGCATAAGAAGTACCAATACAAAACCCAAAACTAATAGGGCAAACAACGACAACAGAGTAAAGTTAGTGTTTGTTGATGTTGCCGCTGCCATAGTCGCTCTTACCTCAGTCCGTGGAGATTTCTTTCACAACATTTGCCACCTCTGCTGCTTTTCCTGCAGTTGATGTGGCAATCAAAAGAATTCTTCAGTAAATACATGCATATGTTTTACATCACACATATACATATGTATATATAAAGGAGCAAAGGAGGCAACTTCATGAAATCAAATCGATTTTGAAGGAGTAATGAACTTCTGCTAGCAACAAGTCCTGCCTCACTTATCCGACAGTTTCGCATTAGTAATATTTAATAGTAATGATAACGTGGATCGTACAAAATTGGAGGACCTACGCAATTTGGCTATATCTCTCTGACTGAACCCCCCATGAGGATACTAACTAGCAATAGGCACTAAAAAGCGATCCTTAGAACTATCTGAAGGATAGCAGGTAGAAGCTGACGCAAGGCGTCACGTGTTTCTATAAACGGGATCAGCCTAACTAAGAACTCTATTGAAGCTGATACGAGATGAGAGGCTAAACCCACTAGCAGCGAATTGAAATCAAAAACAAGCTAAAAAGATGCCGTGTCTATTTAATAAATTCGAAATGAAATTGGTCCAAACCTGTAAAACTAGTATTTCCCATATTTTTTTTAGAAAGCAAGTTTTCATGTTTTAATTCGGTTATAATTTTTAATTTTAAAATAGAAAACATTTAAGGAGAATATAAAGTGTAGCAAAGCAAACATGAAGGTAAAATATACTACTGTGGGCAAAAAGTAAGGTGAATTTATTTGTCAAACTTCGCGGGATTAAAATTTCGCTGTAGTTAATATATTTTTTTCATGAGTTGGCATCACTGTTGATAACATCTGGGCCAACTTTCACGTGAATGTCATTATCAGTAATATATTAACGCTTGTGTTTACCAAACGCCAAGAGTGCATTTTTCGATTTTTACAATGTCTGATTTGATTGAGCAGAGAAGTGCCATCAAATTTTGTTTGCGGAATGAAATTTCGGCTGCGGAAACGTTTAGCATGCTGCAGAAGGCATTTGGTGATTCGACCATGTCGCAGAAAAAAGTTTATAAGTGGTACAAAGACTTCAAAGAGGGTCGAGATCGTGTTGATGACTTGGAGCGCTCCGGACGGCCATAGACGTCAACAGATGACCAACACGTTAATAAAGTGAAGGAGTTAGTACTCAAAAATCGTCAGTTGACTGTTAAATACCTTACTGATATGATCGGAATATCAGAAGGATCTGTGAAAACCATTTTGAAATACCATTTGGGCCTACGAAAAGTCAAATATCGTTTGGTACCGAAAAATCTCAATTTCTTGGAAAAAAGTCGTCGCGTTGATGTGTGTGGAACAATGCTTTCAGACTATCAGGACAAGCTCAAATGCATCATTACGGGAGATGAGACTTGGATTTATACTTACGATCCTGAAATAACCGACCAATGAAGCGAATATCGTGCTAAAGGCGAGGCCAGAGCGAAAAGAGCACGTCAAAGTCGTTCAAAAATAAAGGTCATGATGACAGTTTTTTCGATTTTCGTGGTGTGGTGCACTATGAATTCCTTCCACCTGACCAAACTGTTAATAAGAAATATTATTTGAGCGTTATGCGTCGTTTGCGTGAAGCAATTCGTCTAAAAAGACCAGAATTGTGGGCCAACAACTCTTGGTTTTTGCATCACGATAATGCACCGTCTCACACTGCACTCGTTCTTCGAGACCATTTCGCCAAAAATTCCACGCATATCGTTCCGCAACCACCGTATTCGTCTGATTTGGCTCCGTGTGACTTCTGGCTATTCCCAAAACTCAAGAGACCACTTCGGGGAACGCGTTTCGAGTCGATTGAGGAGATAAAAGCTGAATCGAAGAAAGTGCTGATGGCTATACCGGAAATGGACTATTTGGCATGTTTCGGGGATTGGAAAAATCGTTGGCATAAGTGTATTTCATCGAGAGAGGATTATTTTGAAGGGGATGAAATTGATTTACAAGAATAAATAAAGATTTTTCATTTTACAACCAAATTCACCTTACTTTTTGCCCACAGGTATATCTGGCATCTGAGTATGCTCAACCACCCAAAAAATTGAAAACTTGCAGTGACGAAAGCAATGACGATTAAAGCGATAACGAAAATACCGAATATCAATTTTAAATTTTCCAAAAATGTGACGAGTATAACGCCTTTCAAATTTTAAAGTAAAAATTAAGTAAAACAAGTTAAATTTGTTTGTCTTTTAAATTTTATGGACTAATAGCATGCAAATCCTTTTCAATGTTAACGTCGGTTGCGTGTTCGCAAAGACTGTAGATTTTTTAAATACATTAACTTCTATTTATTACATATTATTTTAAATTATTTATTGTCTTATTTAGTTCAAATTTTATTATGAAGTCAAACTAGAGGAAGCAGAAGCTTAAAAACCAGAGACACCCTAATATGCATGCACACATGTATACTTATGCATGTGTATGGAATTATGTACGTATGTATACGTCCTTTGTAATGCGTTGGTTGTGCGGCGCCCGTCATTTTGTATGTCTATTTGCATATTCAACAACTCCAGCCTCCAGTAGGAACGATTTATTCAATGAAATGATATTCCAAATCCATCGCTATGTAGTGCATGGCGAAGTACACATAATCGATCTAAAAATAACAAAAAATTAATATAACACATGGAATATTTTGTTTCTCTAAAATTTAAATGATTATATTTACTTCAAGAAGTTTTTACACAGTAATAAAAATACCCCTTCTATTTGTCAACAGTTAAATATTAAATATATATGAGCACTTAAATCTTAATACTTAACAGTTCAAAAAGGAAGTGAAAATTTAGTAAAGTCGTTGTTTAGAAAAATCGCGTGTTAAATATTTTTACGATACTTAACGAAATGCAAATTTATTTCCATTTGGAGAGTGTTATCCTATTACCTACAGTAATCCTTTATACCAAGGTCGGGCAATTCTTCTTTTGAAATTGTGTCTTCACTAATGAATAGCGTTTGGTTCGTGTAAGCTCGATAGTTTTACCCAAAAGTTTTTTTAATAAGAAATAAATTCGAATTTCGAATAGCTGAATTCTACATTTTTGACAGTTCCAAGTGGTGTGAATTGTGTGAATATGTAAGTTATTTCAAATCAAGGTGAATCTATTGGTAAATCAACTGATTTGTTTTTTTTTTTCTTTCGCCGTTTCCATGTGGCTATCAGCTCAGAATGAAACAAGGCGAATTCATTATTTGTTTTCTAGTTTCCCAATACTTTGCTTTGACAATCAAACGTACAGAACATTGTTGCTGGTCTAGTGCCAACACCTTTAATGAGTGCGCCTTGTTTCAAATAAAGTTGACAAAAATGTGGGAAAAAGTAAATAAAATTATTAAACAATGATATCCGAATATTAGCAGACGAAGAAACAGCCACTTAAATTGCCGCAATGCTCGTGGGTACCAAAAATATTTTTTATTCCGTTTCCGTTAATCTTCCAGCCTTACAAGTTTGATAAGTACTATAGACTAAATAGGACTGTTTTCCAATATTTGTTAAAGGGGCTTAGAGGGCATATGTAGTCAAATAAAAAGCAATTTGACGTTTCTCTAATTGTAAAACTTAAAAAAGCTTTGCGCTTTCTTGCTGAAGGTGAAAAGCAAACGGGGATCGGAAAAGATGGGTTCGATTCTTTGGTCCTTTGGTTTGGTATCTTTAGGTGTGAACCGTCAGAAAACAGAATTAAAGTTGTTTTCGAGGAAATACAATACAAAATTCCACAATTTGTAAAGCCAACATTAAATGGTGTAAGGCTAGAAATTGGAGGTAGTACCAAATATTTAGGTATAATTCTCGGCAAAAAACTAAATTGGCACATGAATGGAGACGAAAGATATTGTAGCACTATTTTCATACAAAAACGCAATGGAACGCAGATGGGGTATTTCTCCGAAGAACCCTCACTGGCTATAAAGAACGTTATCAGACCTATCCTCCTTTACGGGATTATAGTCTAATGGACAGCTCTCGACAATACTAAAATTAGAAACAGCTCAGAGGGTTCAACGTATGGCGCTTATATTATATGTATCAGCGGAGCTCCCTTTGATGCTCTGAATACTCTTTTCTTCTTACCACTCCTATATGGTTGGTAAACAGGCTGGAATGCAGGAAACACTGCTGCTCGGCTTTCCACAACTAATCAATTGCACAATAGGTGTTCGACACTCGGCCATAACACTCGGTCTGAGTTCAAACAACGCTGTTGACTATTGTTTGAATGAGCCATATTTTAATTGGGTATTTAGTGCTAGAATTCTAGCTAGATGTGGATGGTTGGCAATATACCTGGTCGGAAAAACTGCCTTCTTTCCTGATGGCTCGAAGCTTGACAATAAAGTTGGCTTTGTTGTCTACTGTAAGAAGCCAAAAGTAAGCGTTCCGGATCGTCTTCCTGATCACTGTAGCGTATTTCAGGTTGAAATTGTAGCCATTAAGGGGGCAGATACCTGTAAACTGCCATATTTTCCCTGCTTTTCATTAAAATTATTTAAAATGAAAAAGTCAATATATTTTTTCCAAAATTGGCATACAGTTTATTTATACATTAAAATAATATAAATTTCTTTTTTATTTTAATCATTTAAAATGGCGGATGTACACTCAATTCTTCCTGGAAAGTCGTAGCGGGGCTTCTCAATCGGCGGGCATTGTAGCATCGGCGTCAGTGACCTGAATACAAAAACCCGAACATTTTTTTGTTTATTAATGTGATAATTTCTATATGAATTAAACAAAAATGGAAAAAAAAGTTCGCGAAATAAAGTGCTTAAAAAAATGAATTTTGGGGCGAGTTTTCCTATTATGTTTGCTTCGAAAAAATTATTTCTTCGAAAAACTTTCGAAAAATTGTAAATTCACATAAAAAGTAATATCATAAAAAATATATGTGCAACATTTCAGGGAGATTGGTCAATAACTTTTCGAGTTATCGTGTACGCCAATTCAAAAAATATATATTAGTTTTTAGAAAAACGCGTCTAAAGTTTGAAAACAACGCCACGGTTGACGATCTATAATATAAGAAATACCTAAATTTACGTTCTAAAAATTTTTTGACATATTCTTAAAGGATTATATTAACATTTTAATAAAAAAAAAATTTATTTTTTTCGAAATTATACAGGTAAATGTGCCCTTAATGAGATAGTTGTCTGGTTAGGCAAAAATGTGACTACCTTTAGATAAGTCTATATTTACTCCAATAGCCAAGCGGCAATTAAATCCCCTGGTGGAGTTGTCTCTAATTCCATCACTGCTCGCAAATGCCGGGCGTCTCTTATCGAGAAGGCGGAATATTTTGAATCCTTGGATAGGGGTGCCAGGGCATAGTGGCATACAAGAGAACTTAAAGGCAGACAAATTAACGAGAGAGGGCACTACCACTCCCTCTTGGTATGGATATTATTGATATACCCCTCTCAACCTACAAAATGTGTAGTGCAAGTAGCATTGTCACTCCAGCCAACACGAGATGAGTTGATCGCTTGACATGTACATATGTAGTGCTACAAAAAGAATTTGGTCAAAATGCGACGTAAGACGCTCAAAGGCGCTACTAAATCGGTCAAGGAAAACGTCTCTATGTTAGTTGCTTTGCTCACAGGCCACTGTCTTCTAGGTTGATATGCTCAATAATTCAACGTACCTCATTTCGACTATTGCAGAAGCTGCAAGAATACATGCATGGAGAAAGAGTATGTAAGACTTCTTCCCTGTTACTGTGGCATGCCCTAATTTAAGATACTTTGCTCATCGTTCTTAAATGGTACGATGATCTTAGAGAGAGAGAGAGAGATACGAGCCCATAGGGTTTGCACTTAAAACAAAATGGTTTAACGAGGAGTAGCAGATAAACTGCTACTGTGGCAATGGTTTAAGTCGGGAGGCTTACAGATCGGCTGCTACTTCTACCTACCTACCTTTGGTCCAATCCACTCATAATAAGGCTCCAGATCAGATGGTTCAGATTTTTTAAACACAAAGTGGATTAATGCATGTAAATCAGATGAAAAGATAAGTGTGTGCTGAGAGCTATATAATATATGCAACCGTTGTAAAGCATTCTCAATCTTAAGCAAAGCAGTAGTAACATGGTTTGTCACTCTATTTAGCGATAGCGCAAAAGTAATTCGTTTGGCCCCACTCCAATACTTTGGAGCGACGTAAAGCATAAGAAACAGTACTCTAGAACTCTATTTTATAGAAAAATGTTATGCAACAAAATTATTATTTTTAACCTGTTAAGCGATTAGTTTTTTTTAATGTGCTGAATTAATTTCAAGCGAAGACTGTCGATGCAAAACCGGTTTTCAGCCAAATATTGGATTCACCGTGCGCGTTGGCTGAAGGATCATGATAACGATTATCAGGAAATTCAGTGTTCATGCTTACTTTATAATGTCAAAATAACAGGGAAATTTTTGTTTTTTGCTTAACTTTAAATTTCATAGCAAATGAAATTTCCTTTCTCGGCATGACGCACATATACGACATTAACTAAAAAATGAACTTTTGAAATTGACGCATATTTACGACATAATCACTTAACAGGTTAATCATTGCACTTTTGGAATACTGAGTAATAAAATAAATAAAACTTTTTCAGAAAAAATAAATATTTCTTATTACTAGTATTATCCACAAAGATGAAGCTAGTTTTTAGTTGCTTAGTCTGCTGCTGACTTCCTCATTGCTGCCTTTATAAAATCCACTCGCAATTCCAGGATTTCCCCGCTTCAACCGAAAACAAATTTTTACCATTTTATATCTTTGAAAAGTTTAAATTCCTACATTTTTGTCTACTGCTCAGTTACGCTTTACTGGAGGAAAATTCGTTGGAAATGTAATCACATTCTCCCTGTTTTTACATTTCACCAAAACACAATTTCTCGTTTTTGAAATTCGTTTGCGATAATAGGAAAGAGAATAGGGAAAAATAGTTGGGCAAAAATATGACATGTCAACTGCCAACTTTCGTTAATCCTTGAACAAAGTGTGATTCTACTTATATACTCCCAAAGACCATTCGTTAAATAGATGAGTTAAACTGGATCTAAAACAAGTTGAACACGCCTAAATTTTTTAGCCAGAAATTAATAAATCCCTTCCTTAGTGTCCAAATCAAATCTAACGCGAATATTCAGTACGCCTCAGCCAATCACCATTCACCCTGTTTACTTCAACTAAGTTTCTCAAACAAAGTTTAGTCCCTTGAATGTCCAAACGGACGGCACTGTCCCATCATTTTTTAATTAGTAGAAAATATCTGGAAAAAGTTGATAAGCCGATAAGAGGCAACTGAAGAATCCATTTCAGTCAAGTTTTATTATTATTTTATAAGTTATTCTCCACAATTAATCCAAATATGCACTTTTTCTTTTCAAACAAAACACTTCGGAAATTATTGAAAAGCATTTTTAAAAGAAAGCCCACCCTTCATAGTAAAACGAATATAGTCTGTATTTTTCAAAATTTTACTTATAATTTGCAAGTTATTAAATCAGGGATTTATTTTAATAATCTTTATTTTTGGAGTTTGTTTATCCATAAATATTTGGAAGTTATTTTGGAAATACAAAAAATTTGTAGCCTGCATAAATGTGTATCCATATAAAGAAATATTAGATTTTATTACCCGAAAGGCATTACAAAGTCACATTCTTTGCAAGATTTAAAATATCATGCCTGTACCTCCTTCAACTTCAAACCGTCTGGTATACAAATATATTGTTATTAGCAACATTTTAGCTCAAACCAAATTACACCTTAAACTTTTGCAAAAGATGTTTCAACTCCATGTTCTGCCTTCGCAAGAATACACATTCCTCATCGAGTTTGGTGCGCTGTTTTAACACCTCAACATAGTGATTCAAGCCATGCTCCAAAGTAATCCAGAGCTTTCGCTTCCCTTTAGGAAAATATTCCTTAAATTTGCTCCAGAATGACTTAATGGTATCCTGATCAAATGTTATTGTATTGCAGAGTAATTCATTTGCTTCAAGGATTTTTTTGTATGCCATTTTGTTCTGCATTTGCTGTTTAGTGAAATCATTCAATGCCGTAAGTACAAACACTGGTTCTATAACCAAGTAGTGGTTTTTACATGACGGCTGCTCGTTTAATTTCTCAAAGCATTCATTACTTTTATTTTCAAGATCACTTTCCGATGGTAAACTATCCTTTTTAGTTGTTTCGCTCTCACTATGAGAAGCTATATCATCAAATTCACGACCGATCCTATAAAAATCGCGCATTGCTTTTTTCGGAAATCCGTCAGAACAGTTCGGGCAGTAGGCGTACGGAAGAAAGCAATCGATCAACGTGGAGATCATCTTCACGTTCTCGACACGTAGCGCAATGAAAATGTTGTGGAGACGCACGATGCATTTGTCATCTTCCGTATAGGGTTCCAGTATCTTGAATAGTTTCTCTTCAATTAGGAAACCAGCGCGATCAGCTATCTTTCGTAGAATATTGCGGACCAGGCTCTTCTCTACTTCGCTATCATATGTACAACGTGTGTAAGCGATTCCGTGTCCTTTTTTAGCCGCTTTTAGAGTACTTTTGTTCTCTTTACTTGAAATCTCATTAATGTCAGTCCAATCAATGTCGGGCATGGACCAGGGCATTGCCAGCTGTTGCTCGTATATTACGCGATCAATTTCGTAGATTTTCGTTAAGAGGTCTTTCAGTTCTTTAAAGTTAATTTCCCAGACGAGATCGAATTTTCGTTTGTTATTCGATCGAAACTGTTGCGCTTTCACTTCGAGTTCACTTATGCTCTCATGCAGCTTATGTATTTCAGCCACGGAACGCTGCAGTTTGGTTTTATGTTGTTTATTGATAGCGGCAATCTTAAGTTTTAACGAGACAATGCTCTCATTAAGCTTGGCTAGTCGACGCTTCTGCTGGTTGCTAATGACTATGTTTTCTTCGTTGCGTTTTTGGAGCACCTGATAGTTGTAGTCTAACTTCTCCGAGTTCATCAACACTGTATTGCGAACCTTCCGTAATTCCCACTCCAACATTTCGGCCTCTTTCTCAAGTCGTATGCGGGTGCTGCATGTAAGCTCCTCCTGTATTGCAGTAATACGCGCTATTTCCGCGGCATAAAATTCCTCCTTCTGTTTCGCGAGATCAAATTTCGTTTTTTCACTTTCTGCCATATCATCATAGAACTTATTCCATTTATTAGCCTCCGTGACGGCGATCGTTTGGCGCTCTTCGTTAATGGTCTGCTCTAATATTTCCAAATGACTTGTGTAGGCCATCTTGATTACTTCTATCTGACGATTGATTCGTTCTACCAAGCAGCGCACGTCATTTGCTTGAGCCAACTGATCGGTATAGTACTTGGCATTTATGCGATCAACCTCTTTCTGGCACTGATCAATTAGACTATCTTTGCTCGCCATCAACGCAGCCACTTTTTCCTTTTGTTCTTCCAATTGCTCAAATAATGCCATCGGTTCTTTGAGTTCCTCCAGCTCCGACCATTTGGATGCGATTTCATTGAAGCGTGCTATCGATTCAATAGATTCTTTTTCGAGATCTTTTTTCAGTATTCGGCAGCACTCAACCTCATAATCACGACGCATTTGTTCGCGCTTCTCGTTCGCCACCTTAACATTCGACACCAACTCCTGACCAAATTCTAACAAATCCTTCAACTTATGTTCGCTTTCCTCCAACTGACGTTCAATGGGATCCTTTTTTTCTTCGGTTTTCTGCACTAAAGTCTTTGGCGCCGCATTCATTCGCTTCATGTACTCATCTCTAATAAGTATTCGCTTATCATCCAATTCCTTCGAAGAATTTGTTGGATCAACTGTACTCAACATCAGTTTTATTTTCTCCATATGGATATCACTTATGTTTGTTGTATGTGAAGTAGTCTCAGTTAAAGAAGTAGGAGCGGAGATTTTGTCAGGAGCGAGTTCCAAAGTTGCGGCTGATCCTGCTTGTTCCATGCTTACGTGTAAGTCCTTTACAATTATTGATGAAAAGAGTCTTAGCAAATAAATTACGTGAACTCAAAAATTCTTCAATGAAATAAAATTATATTTAATTATCTTTTTGCGTTGCTTGCCGTGAAATAATTCTTCAACAAATTGCTTTGCTTATAATTTTCATTGAGCAAACAAATTTAATTGTTCCTATGGAGATTTATTGAGTTCTTTTGATAAACAAACTATTGGGTGGCAAGTACACGAAATTAACAGTAATGCTCAAAGGGTAGCATTATGGAGTAAATAGTAAAAGTTACGCCTTAGTTCTTAAAAAAAGTTTACTTCCGTGATGACGTCCGACAAGGCTAGCACTCCTTGCACTGCCCCCTGACTTGTTTTGAGAGAAATATTACGAATTTTCCAATGAAATTCACAGGAGATGTTGATTTCGTGCTTATTTTGCTAAAACTAGCACCAACACTATTGAGTTAATAATAGTTTTTAAGTTATTTGTTAATAAAATTTGTGTTTTACCTTCACCAAATTTTGTTACAATAAGTGCACTTATCACATTTATTGTAATAATTATTCAAACTACATTAACATACACACACGTTTCTAACAGTTTTTATTTATATAGGTATACCATAAATTAACAATTATTTTACATTTATAACTGACAAATTTGATAGCCGTACAGAAGACTCAAAATATTGTATATCATTCAACTGATACCGATTTTACTTTTATTTTATTTATTTGTAAAGACATAATAGCTTTTCCCTGCACTTATTTTATTAAAATTTAAGTTCTCCAAAGTTGCGACCATCAATCATTCCTTTAAATTTCGTGTTCATAGCAAGCGTTTTGTATTACTTCATATTTTATTAACGGCGGCATATTTTTGATTATTTTTAACAAAGTCTTTTTATCGAGTCGTTCCACTATCGGCTATTGTGAAAACGGGATAGTTCATTCCCATGGCAGCCGGTTCTTCGTTACCGGAATGACTCGGATTTTCCCGACCAAGGACTGCCGCCCCAGTAAACTAGCTCTGTCTAGTGAACAGCATATCACCCACCCCTTACGTCACAGGAGCAACTCATCGCAGCAACCTTGCTCCGAATGCTTCTCCTCAGGGCTGGAATTGAATCCAACCCTGGGCCAGAAGTATTCTATTGCTGCGTCTGCCATAAACGGCTCCATCCGAATTCCACCTCGGTTAGGTGCAACAAGTGCAATGGGTGGAGCCATCTTAAAACCTGTGCAAGCCTTAAGACTCATTGGGAGTGGTCCACACGGTAAGTGGCCACGTGTTGCTCCCGCCAGTAGGCGTCCAATGTCTCCACGGCTACTACCCCCCCTGATAGGCCGGCACTACCAACCGCCACCACAACCCACACCTCTACGGTAAGGAGCCTATCGGAGCAACACAACTCCCCCGACTGAACCCATCCCCTTCCCTCCTGCTCCAACCCCAGTGCGGGGACAAACCAGCAGCTCTTGTTCCCCCGCACAGCCTGTTCCGTGTGTCAGACCGTAATACCTCGGAATCTGGCATCAGTCAAATGCAATTCTTGCAAAGGCTGGTGCCATTTTCGGAGATGTTCCGGCCTGCGCACCACCCGTGAGTGGACAACTGACAGGAAACCAAGCTGCACGCTAGGTGCTCTCTGATCACCAGGGATGGCTATAACGTGCACAGGCATGATCGCGAGCGAGACAATGGTGGTGGCCTAGTGTTTATGGTCCACCATACAGTACAGTATCGTCTCATTGATGAAGGGATCGACCGCAGGGACAGCACCTTAGAATGTCAAAGCATAGCTGTCCGGACAGGCGATTCCGACCTCGAAATTTTTAATGTTTATATACCCCCTGTCCCCTGCTGCCCGGCAGAATATCACCCTGATATAGGTGCGCTCATCATAGGTGAAAACCGATTGGTTGTAGGTGACTTCAATGCGCATCACGATCTTTGGCATTCAAGCCTGCCAAACGATCGTAGGGGACAGCAATTGGCAGAGCAAATAGACGATTCGACATCCAGCACTGTGAACGACGAAGCCCCCACCAGGGTAGTGGGCGATTGCAGCAGCTCGCCTGACATAACAATAGCTAGCGCAGGTCTGATAAATAGCATAACGTGGCGACCTATGCTATCGCTTGCATCAGACCACTTGCCCATTATCGTCTCGATTGAGAGACCTGCCGACTTCGTTCCGCGAATCACCGGTCCTATTTTAACTTTAAAAAAGCTAATTGAGCCGGCTTCACGGAATTCACCGAGGACACCTTCGCCGCTCTTCCCATTCCCACCGATGTGCGCGCAGGCGAACGCACATTCCGCAAGGTGCTCACAGCTACTGCGGCTCGCTTCAACCCCGCTGGAAGGCTCAAGGACGTTCGTCCTAATTTCCCAGACGAGGCAGCCAGTTTAGCAAACGAGCGTGACCACCTACGCCAGGTCGATCCCGGGGATCCCCACATAAGGGATCTCAATTTGGAGATCCGACAACTGGTAGACCAACACAAGCGGACTAAATGGGTTGAGCACCTGAAGACCTGTAACCTCACCTCTGGGGTGAGTAAGCTCTGGTCCATCGTAAGGTCCCTGTCGAACATGACGAAGCACAACGACAAGGTGGCCATAACCTTCAACGGTTGTACTTTGTCGGACCCGAAGAAATGCGCGAGCTATTTTAGCCGGCTTTTTATACTGCATCCTCCGGCCGACAGATCCAAGCGTCGTGCTACCAGAAGGCTGCACAAACTGCCGAACGACAGTGCGCCACTTACTTTCTCCGGTGATGAGGTTCAGGGGGCCATCAACAAATCGAAAACATCTAAAGCAATTGACCCTGACGGACTAAACGCGCTGATGCTGAAGCACCTGGGACCATTGGGAGTAGGATTTCTCACAAGGGTCTTCAATCTGTCCTTGACCACTCTCATCATCCCTGACAAGTGCAAAGCAGAGAGAGTGGTCCCACTACTGAAACCTGGGAAACCCGCCATCCAAGGGGAATCTTATCGTCCGATAACTCTCCTTTCCCCAGTAGTGAAGACACTTGAAGCCCTCCTACTCCCACTCTTCACGAAACACCTGGCCCCAGCCCCACATCAGCACGGCTTCCGACGAGTGCATAGCACCACCACTGCACTCACTGCCATAAACGCCCAAATAAACCGCGGTCTTAACCAAAACCGCCCCTGCGAGAGGACTGTCCTAGTAGCGTTGGACCTGAAGAAGGCTTTCGATACAGTCAGCCATTCCACGCTACTAGATGATAATTATCAGTCGACACTCCCGCCAGGTCTGAAGAGGTGGTACGCAAACTAACTGAGCGGTCGGCACTCGTCAGTCATTTTTTGAGATCAAACATCAGAGCAGAGGAAGATTAAACAAGGTGTACCGCAGGGTGGTGTCCTTTCTCCCTTGCTGTTCAACTTCTACATCTCGAAGTCCCCCAACCACCAGCGGGAGTTTCCCTGATCTCATACGCTGACGACTGCACGATAATTGCGTTGGGCAATGACATTGATGGCCTGTGTTCCAAACTACCTCTCCGGCCTTTCTCGCTTTTTCACTGCGAGGAGTCTCCAACTTTCCCCCACCAAGTCCACGGCGACCCTCTTTACCACTGGACAAAGGAGGTAAACTTTCCCTTAAGGTAAAAGTCGATGATACACCAATACCGACAGTAAACAACCCCAAAATGTTAGGTGTAATCTTTGACAGTTTGCTTTCCTTCGCAGCGCACACAACCGCAATTGCCACTTAAGTCCAAAACCGCAACAAGTCCTCAAATCGCTTGCCGGCAGCACTTGGGGCAAAGACAAAGAACTGTTGCTATCGACATTTAAGGCAATTGGTCGGCCGGTTCTGAACTATGCAGCGCCTGTCTGGTCGCCTGAAACTAGTAATTCGCAGTGGACAAAGCTACAGACATGTCAAAATACCGCCATTCGGACAGCGACCGGGTGCCTCCTGATGTCGCCCATTCAACATCTACATACATAACGAGGCACAAATGCTCCCAGTAGCGGAGCACAACAAACTGCTCAGCAAGCAGCTCCTACTGGGATGTTACCGCAGGTTTCACCCCTGCAGACACCTGCTTGAGCCTGAGCCGCCTCCCAGGCACGTCAGGAGACATCTCTTAAACTACGCTGACGAAATCCAGGACAAAACTGACCGAAATCTGCTGGACCTGACAGAGTTTAGACAGTCAATAAACGACATACACCGGGAGACCGTCACCACCTTCTTAAGCTCCCGTCCTGTGAATGCCGTAATCGGAGTCCAACCACCACCTATAGCAGATGAAGAGCTCCAGCTTCCTTGTAATATTACATACGGAGAATGCTGCTGGAGTGACAGTCCTTGGCCGGATATAAATCCGGGTCGTTTCGGTAACGTAGAACCGACTGTCGTGGATAGTTAGTGTCGAATTGTTCGTTTAGGTCTTATTCCAGGAACTGACAACGTCCAAAATGTGGTAGATTTACCGGGTCTGGAGCTACTATCATATTCACTTTTCCAAGTGCTTCCTGTTCCTAAATCTTTGACATCTTTGGAATGTTGATGTGCGTTTAGAATACATCTTACTAAAAATTTAGTTAAATGTAACATTTTTCTTTAAGAGATTAAGATTTATTGATTTAACACACATAATGCTAAAATCAAATAAATTATTATATCAAAGACACGGAAATGCCTTTCATTTCTTTTCATCGTCTGAGCTGTAGTTAGAATCCAATAACAGGAGTTAAAGAAAAAACATTATATTATTGTCACAACAAAGTTATATTTGGACGATATTATGGCTTTATTAATCTCTATATTTATGTTTGTATGCATAAAGCAGGTCTAAGTTTGTAACTTTCGCTTCAAAATAACTTCTTGAAAGTAAATTAAATGAAAGTAGAAACATTATTTCAAGTTGGAATAGAAACTAATCTTTCTTTTAGACTCTAATTTTTTGTTGCTTCCGATCAAACACTTTCACACAAATTAAAAATTTAAACTGATCCAGTTCATCTACCTATACATACAATATTATACTGAAAGCTTTATGGCTGAAAAGAAAAAAAGGGGAATATAAAATCAACCTTATTCTCCATGCGTTGAATTTCGCCAGTATGCCACGACTCCTCATGATGTTTAAGTGTCACAGATCTAAATTCCAAATACTCCGGGAAAACCTCTGCTTATTCATGGTTGCTCATATCTTCGGCATCTAAATAGAGTTGTATGGGTGACAAGATTAAATAAACGGAAGTGTATATCAACCTCACTCTCCATGCGTTCTCTTTCTCGAGTTTGTCGTAACTCCTCACGATGTTTAAGTGTCACAGATCTAAATTCCAAGTACTCTGGACTAATTTCTGCATCTTCATAGCTGCTCATATCTTCACCATCTAAGTATGACTGTTCTTCGTCTTCTTCAGACGAAGTTTCATAAACTGGCTTGGTTGCCATTAACTGATTGCGCAGCTCTTCATTTTCTTGATCCAAATGCGTTGCACGTTGCTTCCAATACTCTATCTGGGCTTGACATTGTCGCATCACAAAGGATTCATACAAGTCACGCCATACACCTGCAGCTTTGCTGGCGGTATAATTGTTAACTTTTGGTATTTTTTTCGATGGAGCTGAAGTCAAAATTCCCTCAGTATGGATTTGCTTTTTCGCATTTCTCCTAGAAAGCCTCCTGCGCGTCCGATTCCTAACTGATTTACTTTTCATTTTTTACGTTTGGTTGAAAGGTTTGGCTTAAAGTTCTTAATTCACAATGCAACAAACACAACAATTCAAATGTTCTACACAGATGTGCAACGCTAAATTGTAGTTCATTGTGACACTCTGTATCAAGTAAATTATAGGGTGTTTACATGAGGCGATTTGCAGTCGAATCTTTAGCAACAATCGCCTGGGCTTAACGGTCTGTCACTTAACAACCGACGTTATAATACGTTCACATACGCATTAATCACCTATAAATCCACCAAATTAATCTACCCGTTCACATATGGCAAATTACCTGCAAAATTGACAATCAGCTGTCAATACTGCTTTGAGAGGTTTTTCTTCATAGAAATTATTTTGGTGGGATATTTCGATGTATTTGGTTTCTTTAATTATTATTAAGAATATGAAGAAGGAATATTTAATTTAAAAACCCATATAGTCGACGCTCCTGTTTATATTTTCGAAAATGTTTCTCAATTCTAAACTAAAGCAAAAACTGCAGTTTTACAAACAACGTTCAGTGGAAGACGTCTGCATGTGAACTTCGTTCTTATTTCAGGTGTCTGGCAACACAAACTTTTCGATAAATTACATAAATTTAACAATAAATTACTTCAAAACCATAAGCGCTGTAGAGTGCGGTTTTCAGTTTTAAGATGGGGATATACATCTCTATCAACCCCTTACAATATTTTATTAAAGCATGTTACATTATACAAAATTTTCCCCAGTATATATAGTATAGAATACAGTAATAGATATAGAATACTTTTGTTGTTTATACTCGATTTTTACGCCTCCAAGAGGTTAAAATAAAATATATATAAGTCCTTCTCCTCTGAAATTTGACGACACGATAGTCAACACAATAGCTTATAACAATTGATAAAAAAATCGAGTACAAAAACACTACCAATAATCGTAGCCAACTTATTGGCTCATTCCTAAGATCAGCAACAGTGTTATTGTGAATGATTTATGAACATCAAAATAAAACAAACACACGTGCGGTGCGCAGTATCAAATAAACAAATATTTTCCTTATAATTACGTTGCAATGAGTGACGACGAGCTTAAAGAAAGTACAATAGTGTCCACTGAACCTGTCGACAATGCGTGGAACCTAAAAATTCCGCAGTTTAAACCTGAAGATAACCCCAACGGCTTAGTAGAAGAGAGCACATTCGCAACACTATTCCCAAAGTATAGGGAAAAATATCTGAAGGAAGTATGGCCTCTGGTGAAACTGGCTCTATCTGAGCATGATCTTAAAGCAGAACTGGACTTGATAGAGGGTAGCATGGTGGTCAAAACTACGCGTAAAACATGGGACCCTTATATTATTATTAAGGCACGCGATATGATTAAACTGATGGCCCGCAGCGTTCCTTTCGAGCAGGCTCGTCGTGTATTGCAGGATGAGATCGGTTGTGACATTATTAAAACTGGAAATCTTGTTCATAAAAAGGATAAGTTCGTAAAGCGTCGTCAACGTTTAATTGGGCCCAATGGAGCTACGCTAAAATCAATAGAGCTTCTTACTGATTGTTATGTATTGGTGCAGGGTAATACGGTGGCAGCTTTAGGCCCCTACAAAGGTTTGCAACAAGTCCGAGACATTGTACTAGATACTATGAACAATGTCCACCCTATTTACAATATCAAGGCTCTAATGATTAAGCGTGAACTAATGAAAGATCCAAAATTAGCTAACGAGGATTGGTCACGGTTTCTTCCGAAATTCAAAAATAAAAATATCAGCAAACGCAAGCAACCCAAGGTGAAGAAACCAAAGAAGGAATACACGCCATTCCCACCTGCGCAGACTGAAAGCAAAGTCGACAAGCAACTTGCTTCAGGAGAATATTTCCTTAGTAAGGAGCAGCAGCAAGCACGAAAACAACAGGAGCGCAATACGAAGCAATCCGAATCCGCCAAGAAACAGGAGGAGCGCCGTAACAAAGATTTTATTCCACCTATAGAAGACGGACCGTCCACAAGCCGCAAAAGGTCAGCTGAAAATGATAATAGGAAAATAGATGTTAAGGCGTTAAAAGCGAAAGTGGCTAAAGCAACCAAAAAGTCTAAAACGGGGCCGTAAATTATAGCATACTCTATGCCATAAAATTTTATATTACTTTGTGTTTATCACTGTTTATACACATACACTTATAATTTTATAGTTAAAATTACAAATATACTTCCTTTCCTCATTTTCGTGGTTTATTGGGAGCAAACAAAATCCGCTCTATATTATTTCCTAAATACATTTAGGAAAAAAACCCTGGAAAAGAATGTATGTTCCCATTGGTATTTTTTTTTTTTATTATTATCATTATTAATATTTCATTTGTTTAAGAATGTCACAGCGTTAATAAATGATTACAAGTGTAAATGCAAAAGAACATGAAGTTGAATCTAGGATTTCAGGTGAAAGTTGATGTATAGGATATGCTGCAATTTGAAGACGGCGAAAGAAGAGTAGTACAGACGACACGACTGTTTCCACGATCGTCGGTGCTACGTTACCGAAACGACCCGAATGTATATCCGGCCAAGGACTATCACTCCAGTAGCATTCCCCGTATGTAAGTACGACGAGCTACATCAACAACAACTGGACGCGACAGTCGGACCTATGTTACCGGAATGAACAGTCAACCAAAGGACTGCTTATGCGGGAATGTTTATGTTGTTACAAATGGCGATAAATCAAAAAAATTCTATCCCCTTGAAAAAAAATTCGTTAATTTGTAAAAATTCCATACATTTTGGTCCCCTCGTTAATTCGTAGTGTTTTTCACAACTCATAGAATATTAAACCTCTTATAAATTCAAATTTTGTTTTCGTAACCTCTTATACGGGTGAGCCATATAGCGTTTGCTTTTTGAACCACCTATTTTTTTGAAAATGGTAACACAAATGACATGTCGAATGTATTCATAATTTACTTAAAGGTTTAACATTAACGAAATGGGACGCTATACGCAAGGCGAATTTATTATAGGTGAGAGCAACCACATATAAGTAAAACCCTACATGTATTTGTTGTTGCGTTTGGTCCAAGCATTACGTCAACGTACAATCGCAAATGTAAACATACCAATACATACAAACAAAGCATATCATTTTGACGTAAGGGCATACCTACGGCGAAAAATTCAGCTGCGTGAATGCTGTCACCTATAATAAATCCACCTTGGCTATACGCTTGAACAAAAAATTTCCAAAGTTGTGAGTCTTCTTTTCTGATTTTCACATCGGTGTCTACGTCAATACGCAAAATTGTCGGATTTGGGGCTCAGAAAATCCACACGTTACTGTAGAGAAGCAAATGCATCCACAACGAGCCACTGTTTGGTGGGGTTTTTGGTCTGGCGGCATTATCTGGCCATTTGGATGCCTGCAAATGAAAATAAAATTATGAACAAAAATAAATCTAATGGCCTCTGGTGACGATCCAGCATGCTTGTCCACCAGGCTTATATGTGTGCGTGTCGGGTGACACTCGTACTTGCTTCGTGTCACACATACTTGTTGTCGGCTTTTGCTTGATGAAAATCAAAAATTTTAGATATTAGCGTCAAGCACCCGACACGCACACATATAAACCTGCTGGACAGCATGCTGGATCGTCACCAGAGGCCATAAAAGTAATACGGTTACCAAAAACCTTAATAAGCAACATTGTTTCTATAAGGCTGCCAAATGTCAGAAAATAGAAGTTCCGATAACATTCTTAATGCCAATATCAAAAAAATGAGAGAGACGTTTGTAGTCAGCGGTAAAGTAGTATTCATCATAAACAACAATTTATGTAGTTTTTAGTCACAGCTGACTAATCAAAGTTCATGTAAATGTTCATCGTAAGGAAATGAAAATCGAGCAATTATAATACAATAGTTATTATTATTTGGCCTTATTTTCTTAATATTTCATAGATTACATAGCATTTTTACTACTGTTGCTGTTACAATAGTAGTTATTATTATTACAATAGTCATTATTATTAATATTTGGTCTTATTTTCTTAATGTTTCATACATTACATAACATTTCTTCTACTATTGCTGCATATTTCGTCTTGGACGCTATTACGAATTTCGGCCGTCTTCCGGTCTCTTGTTGTTGTTGGTGTAGCAGCATAAACACTCCTCATACATATACGGGGAACGCTGCTAAGGTTATAATCATTGACCGGATATAAATCCGGTCGTTCCGATTACTTAGAACCGACTGTCGTGGGAACGCGGTCGCCTCAAGGATGGTGACCCAATAGAACGTTTGCATTAATCTAGTAGTATAACTTTTAATTCTCTGGTTCTCAAGACTATTGCAACAAAGTCATATTAAAATGCATCTATCTGCCTATCTATCAATAATTCTTCTCCGAAAAGAATGCATTGGTGCGTGACATCCATTTGGTAGTGAGTACAAAGCACCAAAATATAGAAAAGGTTTTTTCTAATAGCGGTCGACCGTCGGCTGATAATGGCAAGTTTCCAAGTAGGAGTGTATGCCATGAACAAGCTCCTTAACCCATTAAAAACCATGTACCATTTGGTGGCGACATAAAACAGTAAGTACCTCCATTTGTGGAACCACATTAAGAGGATGAAGAACTTGACCAAACACCTATCAAACAATGTTCGCACCAATTAAATATATATAACAATTTCTATTATTATTAGTGCAGTACCTTATTTTTGAATACCTCTAGTCTTCTTCAACGTACACTGCTCCTCAAATATCTACGTCATGCTGTGCTTTTAAATCTGTCAGCTAGAACAGCTGCTTAATTTTACGAAGTTTAAGAAAAGTCAAGTCGGTGAGGAAGGCAGACGTAAATTTGATAATAATACGAGCAATTTGGATTGAAAAGTGTAAAGTTTGTAAAAAATTAAAGCATAATCGTAAATTTTTGCACAAGTCTTTAACTTGTAAAATGATAAACTCTGTACATTATGAAAATAGCCAAAGTGTACACCCCGGAACAGATGGTTCACCAACGGCGGCACAATTCACAAATGGCACAGTGAGTTCGATGTTAATTTGAAGAAAAATGGGCATTTGAGATAATAATATATATAATTTTGTTTTTAATCATATCACACTGCAATTCTATGTAGATATTTATTATATCTGTTCGCGTGACTTGAAAATATTTGGAGCTTGTGAAAAAATTGCTAATATTTTCATTGACCTAACTGTTTCATAGCAGTAACAAAGAAATCCCCGTTTCGTGAACTGCATTTAAATGTATTCAATTTACCCTTATTAACATCTATCGGTATTACTTTTCTAGATAATGTGTACTCATGATGGGGTTCTGCTCCGAAAGGCAAATGTGGAGCATATAGCCGACCTGAATACTAGCGGTTCATTAACAATAATCGGTTATGACTCTCCACGACGGCTGTTTATTGAGTGGCGACCTAACGATAATATACCTATTGCTGACGATAGCCAGGATTGGGCAGTTGTGGACACAATACCACGACGTTCGCGCACTATTTCTGAATGTAAAGCATTCGACATTAAGCCCTCGCCAGAAACTGTGGCAGCTAATAAACCACGTATAATACGTACTCAACTCGATGAACTGAGTTGTATTTTAGTCAAACATCGGGGACAAGTTATTTGCTTCATACATAAATGCGACGATGGTGTCCATAGTGAATTCTTCTTTCAACACGGCAATGCCGATCAGTTTGTTCAGTCCATGTGTGATCTGCACATCATTGAGCACTCGTTTACCCAAGATGGGTGTGCAGAATATACTGTGCTTAACACGGAAACACAAAAGCTGAAACGCACATTCGCCGAGCTAAACATTGATGACATGAAAAATGCGGAATTAAAAAAGGAAAAGGGTTGGGTGAGAAATACGTGGTCCGGGCTTCTTGTAAACTTACCGGACTTGGCATCCGGTGTCAAGGGTAGTGCACCAAGAAATTATGCGATGCGTCATCAACATGAAACGAATCGAAATGCCGGAAATTACAGCCACAGCAGTAGTGAGGATCAATCACCAGTTGAAGGCGAACCTGAAAATGTGAAAGAAGAGGATGAGAAGATTATAAACACGTTGCCTGAACGACCATTTATAGAGAGGGGTAATTCGTTTTTGTAGAAATACAAAAGCGTTTAAGTTTGAAGTAGATTTTTGTATCTCTTACAGGCAAGCCGCTAAATGAGGCGCAGTGGTTGGAGTTTCAGTCAGCAGATGGTCGTATATCCGATGCCGCCCGCATTCAAGAAATTATTTTCCACGGAGGCATTCACTACAATATACGCGCTGATGTTTGGAAGTACCTTCTGAACTATTACCGATGGAATGATTCTGAAATTGAACGCATTCAACACCACAAACAAAAGTATAAGGAATATTATAAAATGAAAGCACAATGGTTATCAATGACAGCCACTCAAGAAGAAAACTTTAGTGGTTTTCGTGATCGCAAATGTCAAATCGAAAAAGATGTGAAACGCACTGATCGTACGCTAGAGTTTTTTGCTGGCGAAGATAATCCAAATTTGATGGTACTACAAGGCATACTCATGACCTACGTAATGTATAACTTCGATTTGGGCTATGTACAGGGCATGTCTGATCTGCTAGCACCAATACTTTCCATCCAGGTACAAATCAAATGTTTTTAACACCTTATAGTGATTATGTATCATTTCACTCTTCCAGGGCAATGAGGTGGATGCCTTTTGGTGCTTTGTTGGCTTTATGGATATGGTATTCGCCAATTTTGACATTGACCAGGCAGGTATGAAAACTCAATTTCGTCAACTGCGTCGTTTAGTAGAATTTTCGAATCCGCGTCTATTTCAATATATGGTCGCACATGATTCAGATAATATGTTTTTCTGCTTCCGCTGGTTACTTGTTTGGTATAAACGTGAATTCTCCAACAACGATGTGCTCAAGCTTTGGGAGTGCCTTTGGACTCGGTTGCCTTGTCCAAATTTTCATTTGTTTATATCAGTCTCCATATTAGACCAACAAACAGATCTTATAATCGAAAACAAATACGAGTTCACAGAGATTTTAAAACACATCAACGAATTGTCGGGGTGCATCGACGTTAAACGTACATTAGAAATGGCGGAAGCAATTTATCTACAAATAAAAGCGGCAGAAGATTTGCCCAATGATATTCGCAAGATCATAGGAGAGCCCGTCTTAGATTCAAATAATGGAGACGAGAACTCTGAAAATATAACTGAACATGATTTCGCAGATGAAATGTACGAATTAGTGCACAAGCCTGAGGAGGATCGGCGGCAAGAAGAGCAGTTCGACGAGGCATGTGAACGCTCAATGTTTTTGAATTATACATAGATAACTTTTGTCTATTCTATTATTTGATTAGCTGTTATATATATATATTTAGAACTAAGTGTTTTATAAGCAAAACAAACAAGAAAATCTAGCTGCTTATAAGTGGTTTGTTTTAAACAATTCTCTGACTCACCTTGAAACCATCCGAATGAATTCAATATGATATACCTATCTATATAAATATTCTTTTTTATTTGTAAATGAGTAATTTGAGTAAAGGACTATGTCGACCAAAATTCAAAAAAATTTATACAAACACTTTCAAATTTTGAATTAAAATGAAATGTATAGATGTTTTATGATAGATATAGTATCTTTAAGATTGATAACTTCTGTAGATGTATCTACTACATATTATATTTTATTATAAAAACCATATCAAATTTTTTATTACTCGGATCTTAAATGATGTTTCATTTTTATACTTCGTTTTGTGCGTTCCGTACCTTTGTTAAGTATATTTTTTTCATCTTAGAGTTTAACGCACAAATCGAACATGTGGGATAATATAAATATGGGTACAAATGCCCATTTATTAGAAACAAATTATACTTCATTGAAACCGTGTACACATATGTACATACATTCGTACATTCACGTAAAATTTGCTAAATCAACCAATACTTTGCATACTTCGTATAGTATTGCTGGCTCATCTCTACAATCCAATGAAGAAATTAAAGACTTAGATGTTATTTCCGACTCTTAGCTGACATTGCTCCAAATACTTCTCTTCAGGGCTGGCGTTGATCCGTGTGGAGTTGTCTGTCTGTCTCCCATCGGACGCGTCCCCAGGTGGCGGATCGGGGAAGGCTCGGCATCATGCAGGGTAAGTGGGAAATAAAATACCATTCGCGGTCCAAAACAGAAAAACACCTGCTTGGAGGTGCGGATAGTTCAACTATCACCAAGCTAGGGTAGGAGGGCTAGCAACCTACTTACCCAAAAAAAACCAAAACCCAGAAGCGTCTGCCTCAGATTGAGCGGCTCTCTGGTCAGCGTCTGTTCTCCATGTAAGGAGCGGCTGTATCAATCGTGTAATGCGAAAAAGCTGGGGCTATGAGCCTCTGTTACCTGAGTATGCGGAATGGAATCTTGCAAAAATGGCTTTCAGAAAGGTTCATGTCCTCTTCCGCCCCGTAAAACCTGGCAGGTCTCACAAAGCGCTCAAAGCGCGTAGTCTTAAATGACCACGTAGGTGGGGTTGAGATTACTCCCCATTAATTCCGGTTGGAAGTCTGGCACTGAACACTGGACCCCATAAGGACCAGAGTCAACCCTCTCATGGCCTCCCTGTTTTCAAAGATAACCATGGGACTTACGGTAACTGCATACACGCGCTGAGATAGCGGCTGTGAGTTGGGGCCCATACAGCAGGGACAACACAAACATAAATAAAAACAAAAACAACGATGTAAACAGCACTACGAAGATGGTAACAGAAGAAGCTATGGAGGAGCAGCAACAACAGGCAATACAACGAAGAGCAGCTTGCCAGCAACGACTACCCAGCGGCGAACAGGTGTATCAACGCTGGAGATGAAAGGCCGAGATGGCACGGCCGGGACGCCGACGACCCATCACATCAAAAAAGTCACTGACGCTCCTAAGTCGTAGCAAAATCCGACTTCCTGCAGCCCTGATACAAAACAAAGCAGACAATTCGAATTGATTGACATACTTGGAAGAGAAATTGATGGACTTATCCAATACGTGGAATCACGCCGTAATGTTCACGGTGACATAAGAAGAATGTGCAGTGTTATCAAAAGAGCTCACACAGACGTTCTCATTGAAATGGATTCAATGGAACGGTGCATAAGAAAATTGTCCACCCCTAAACAGGTGCAAATTGGGCAGGGGAAAACACTCCTCAGACGACTAAGAGAACCCGAGCCAAAGAAAGCCCAAGAGCTGCAGCCCAGATTGCAACAAAGTCTCCAGTTGCTAAAAAGAGGAAAAGCGACACTGATTCCTCTCGGCCACAAACTGCAACTCAACCCGTGCAGAGGGAAGAGTGGATAAAGGTAGAGAGAAAAAGAAATCGCTGAAAAACAGAAAAGGTACCATCAGGCCAATGTCGGATGCCATTATTATCGAGAAAAAGACGGACGGTACCTCATATGCGGATATGTTGCGAGCTGTAAAGCACAGCGAAGAACTAAAGGACCTTAGCGAAAAAGTTAAGACGATGCGACCTTCAAAAAAAGGAGGCCTCTTTATAGAATTTAAAAGGAGCAAGTATGTCGAGGCCAGTAGTTACCAAATGCCACTGGACGGTGTAGCATCGGTGAACCTGAAGACGCATACAATCACAATCCAATGTAAAGGTCTTATCACTGACCTGAACTCGGAGGAGGAGGTACTTGAAGCGATTACTCAGCAGGCACTGGTGAAAAACCTAAAGAAGTCGGCGATACGAAGCACACACACCATTCCAGGAGGTACACAGTCACTGTATTTATCGTTACGTGCAGATGATGCCAAAAAGGTGCTGGAGCTAGGGCATCTCAAAGTAGGATGGGTAAGACGTCTAGTAACAGAAGTTACATCAACGAGACGGTGCTACAAATGCTGGGCATATGATCACGTAGCAACCGTGTGTAAAGAACTCTATCGCACAAAATTGTGCAGACGAGGTGGCAAAGAAGGCCACCAAGCATCAAGCTGCAAAAACGATGAAAAATGTGTCCTGTGTACCGAAGCACATGCAGTTGGCAGCGCAAAGTGCCCGCGCTATCAAGAGGCGGTGCGTCTTAGAAAAAATGAAAGTTCTTCAACAATGTACAACGAAAACCATTGCCAAGCAGCTCAGGACCTGCTGTGGCAGACTGTAGCGGAACAAAACATTGGCATAGTTCTACTTTCTGAACCATTTGAAAGTATTGACACCCACAATTGGATTGTTGATAGTAACATGGGATCGGCGGTTTGGCTGGTAGGCAATAAAACTCCTCAGAGTAAAATGGTGACAGTTCGCAACGGATTTACATGGATAAAAACGGGCGATGTGTTCTATGTCAGTTGCTACGAACCACCACGATGGTCTCTACAGGATTTCGAGCAAATGATGGTGGAGCTGGAACTCGAATCAAGGGGAAAGAGGCCGATCCTACTTGCAGGAGACTTCAACGCATGGTCAAGAACTTGGGGCAGTACACATACCAATCAGAGAGGTCGGCTGGTTGAGAACACCTTCGCAGCGCTGGACCTTGCTCTTCTGAACACTCCTGGCGTATATACGTACGACTGCAAGAAGGGAAACTCCATCATCGACCTTGCCTTTGCGGACCAGCTAACTGCGAATACTTGTACTACCATCTGGACGGTAGATAAAGACATTCATTCACATAGCGATCATCTGGCCATTATGATACAAACGTCCAGCACAGTACGTAGATACAAAACGGGTGTCCCCAAATGGAAAAAATTAGCTTTCAACACTGCAAAATTTCAAAATGCTTGGGAAAGCGTGCATATTGACGGAGCGAATGCAGAAACCCTGGCGGAACAAGTTGCTTCTCAAATGGAAGCCTGCTGTGACGCAACCATGCCCAGGTGCGGGGTCGGTAGGCTCAAACAACCAGTTCACTGGTGGACCGATGAAATTGCATCAATCCGGAGGAAATGCTTAATGGCAAGGAGAAAGGCACAAAGAGCACGGCCGCGTTCATCGTATGAAGAACTTTATGCATCCTATAAAGCTCGTAAACGCGATCTGAAGCTAGCAATCCAGCAAAGCAAAATTAGAAGCTTTAGAAAATTGGTAGACGGGGCAAATGTAGATCCCTGGGGCCTAGCGTATAAAACTGTCATGCGGAAAGTGAAGGGACCACAATCACCTCAACCCACGTGCCCACTGCTATTACAACAAGCGGTATTAACGCTCTTCCCGCCCCAGAAAGACAGTGATAACTCAGCAGACAAATACGACTTAGAGCCGAGTATACCTCCGGTAACAACAGATGAAGTGCTAGGTATACTGAACCGTATTAAAGACAGAAAGGCCTCAGGGCCAGATGGTATACCTAACGCTGCGTTTAAGACAGCTGTACATACGAAACCACACCTTTTTGTGAATCTGTACGAAACTTGTCTTAGAGAGGCAACGCAACACGCAGCGAAGAATTCAGTAGCAGCTATTCGCTGGAGGTAGACAGCCTACGAACTGACGACAAATAACAGACGCCTGAGCTTAGTGCTCAAGACGGTATCAGTCTACGACATGTCGGTAATACTTACGACACTTTTTCCGATGTTCCATTTGCTGCAGAACCATTTATGAAGTGGAAGCAACGGACACTATCGATAGCGTATAACCTCCATACGCCCATGTAAGAGAAACCTGGACGCAGGTACCTGTTGTGTCAATAGACATAAACGCGGCTCCACTTTGACGAAATGTTACCACGGTCCCAGGGTGGAACTCAGCCGATAAGGAGGGTTGTTATAGTGCTAGTGGGAGCATGCCCCACATACCACTGGTGCGACGGCACCTTTGATGATGTTTTTGACATTTTGATTTGAACCTCCCTAAAAAACAAAAAAAAAAGGGCTGGCGTTGAACTCAACCCTGGACCACAGGTATTTAACTGCTGCATCTGCCACAAACGGCTCCACTCGAACTCCACCTCGGTTAGGTGCAATAAGTGCAACGGGTGGTGCCATCTTAAGACCTTTTCAGGCCTTAAGACTCATAGCGAGTGGTCCACAAAGTATGTGGCCACGTGTTGCTCCCGCCATCAGGCGGCCCCTGACTCAACGGCGATACCGTCATCAGTGCCGGGACGCCAAACTGCCGCCATCAACCATACCTTAAAGGAACCCTCAGGCGCAACACAACTCCCCCACTGACCCACAACCTTCCTGCTCCTACCCCAGTGCGGGGACAAAGCAGCAGCTCTTGGCCCCCAGCACAGTCTGTTCCGTGTGTCAGACCATAGTTCCTCGGAACCTGACAACAGTCCAGTGCAATTCTTGCAATGGCTGGTGCCATTTTCGGAAGTGCTCTGGCCTGCGCACCACCCGTGAGTGGACACGCGACTACGTTGCCCCCTGCTGCAGAGCTCTGCACCCACAGCCGTCCCCTGTGGCGCGGCCACCCCTCAA
This sequence comes from Anastrepha ludens, assembly GCF_028408465.1. Classification (NCBI taxonomy): domain Eukaryota; kingdom Metazoa; phylum Arthropoda; class Insecta; order Diptera; family Tephritidae; genus Anastrepha; species Anastrepha ludens. The sequence continues at coordinate 61,683,529 of NC_071501.1, forward strand.
CATCAGGCCACAACAACTTTTGCGGAACACACAGCAGAACCAACGAAGACAACACCACGCGTCCCTTACCCCCCGAACTACAATTGGTAGTAGGTGACTTTAATGCACATCCGGTCTGATAAATAGTATAACCTAGCGACCTATGCTATCGCTTGCATCAGACCACTTGCCCATTATCATCTCGATCGAGAAACCTGCCGACTTTGTTTCCGCAGATCACCGGTCATATAACAACTTTAACAAAGCTGATTGGACCAGATTCGGGAATTCACTGAAGACATCTTCGCCGCTCGCCCCATTCCCATCGATGTGCGCGCAGGCGAACGCGCATTCCGCAAAGTGAACACAGCCGCTGCGCAGCTCGCATCGTACCCGCTGGAAGGATCCGGGATATATGTCCCAATTTCCCAGCTGAAACAGCTGCTCTGGCGAACGAGCGTGGGGTATATTCAATAACGCATTATAATGCGCAACGTACTTTTGCAGTGTTGGCAATGCGTTCAGAAATGCAAATATGGCAGTACTGCAAATGCATCGCGTTCCAAAACGCCATTTTTGTATCAAACGTCGCGCATTATTTGCAGGAAAATTTTTAATACTGCCAATCTATCAATTGCAACACTTGTCACATTGGCAGTGCTGCCAGCGCTGCAATTACTGCGCATTTATAATGCGTTTCTGAATATACCCGTGATCTCCTACGCCAGCCCGATTCCGGGAATCCTCGGATAAGGGATCTTAATTCGGAGATCCGGCAACTGGTAACCCGATATAAGCGGACCAAATGGGAAGAGCATCTGAAGTCTTGCAACTTCACCTCTGGTGTGAGCAAGCTCTGGTCCACCGTAAGGTCCCTGTCGAGTCCAAAGCACAACGACAAGGTGGATATCACCTTCAACGGTCGTACTTCGTCGGATCCAAAGGGAGGCACGAGCTACTTTAGCAGGCAATTTATTCTGCATCCTCCGGCCGCCAGATCCAAACGTAGTGCTACCAGACGGCTGCACAAACTGACATACAAGGTGCTCACAGGCTGCGGTTTGCTTCATACCTGCTGGAACGATCCCGGACATACGTCCTAATTTCCCAGCTGAAGCAGCTGTTCTTGCGGTAGGAGGGGGATGTTAGATGAGTGGGTTTGGTGGGGCATGTGAAAAAGTGGTTAGTGTTGTGCGGTGCGCCTTCACATGCTGGACATATATTGAGTAGGTTGGGGTCGATTTAACCTACTACAATATCCAGAATGTAATTGGGCCAACGTTACGCGGGTCTCGCGAGGCACCTAATTCTTTGTCTGTAATATGTGATGGTTGCACTCTGTTAACAGCATTCGGCGGTCGGGAGTTTAGGAAGATGGTAAGGCTCTCCCGATGTATGTCGTTGTCTATCTGTATACTGCCCGGTCCAGTAGTAGTTGCTGTGGTTTGTCCTGGATCTCGTCAGTGTGTGTTACCGAAGGTATCACCCTAGCAGAAATTGCTGAGCATGGGGGATATCGGGAGGCGTCCCACAGCTCTCCTGATTAATGTATTTTGACATGTCTGGAGCTTTGTCCACTGCGGTTCACTGGTGCCAGGTGACCATAAGTGTACGGCATATTCAGAACATAATTTCTTGAATGACGTTGCTTTTTAGTGACCTCTATTGGCTATTGTTGGTGTTGTAGCAGCATAAACACTGCCGATACATATACGGGGAATGCTGCTGAAGTGACAATCCTTGTAAGCCTCCAATTACTTAGAACCGACTGTAGAACCTCTACTGGTCGCTTATAGTTGGAATAATTTCCACAGTTCTATCCCAATTTACAACTTTTTCCGTTTAAAGAAAAAAAAAAAAACAAATGCTCATATGCATTTTGTAAGATTTTCTTATTTTTATTTATTTATAAGTAAACGTTTAAACTTTTTGTAGTTGATCTTAATTACGTTAATATCATTTATGAATGCAGTAATTCATTTTGTTTTTGTTTGTTTGCTGGTTGCTTGCTATTGTATGCAAATATGCATGCATGCACTAATAATTATTTAATTATTTGATGCTTCGTTATTTTATTTTGCTTAAACGATACATACAATATATTTATAAAGACATATATATGTATATATGTATGGATGTGTGTAATACGGATGTATGTCCGCTTGTATTGTATGGTATGGATGTTTGCATGCATGTATACATAAATAATAAGTTAATATTATAATTACAAGTTTTTTAATTTAAATTTTCCAGTTTAAATAGCATTTCCATTACATTAAATTAAGTATTTAACGTATGTGTGTGCCCGTATGATTTGATTAGCCAAATCTTGATCGTATTTCAAGTAAATGTGCTTTTACATATAATTTTAACACCTCAGTATATATAATATAATATTTAGTTTTATTTTTATCTTTTTAATTTACTACTATTCAAAATTTCCTTTTAATGTTTTAAATGGTGAAAAATGTGATTACAATTTATTTAGATTTACAATAAATATTTATTAGGCTTTACAAAAGATTGATTAGCGCCTTTTTATTTGCACGCCACTCACACATGTTACTTATATATAACGGATATAACGATAGAACATTTTATAAGCATATCTCTAAATTCGAACATAACTCGAGCAGCCCATACAAATAAAAACGGACTAAAATATTTTGGAAATGTCCTTTTCTAACCGGCAAACAAATGTTTAATTTAAAATACCTAAAAATGCAGTCTGAATCTCCAGCCAAAACGATGCGAAGGACTTAAATTTGGAAAGCATCTGATCCCCAACTAGGTTTACCAATTCAACTGCTTGGAAGATAAAAGAATTCGAAAAAAATAATGTTTTATACATTTCTAATATTTCTGAAAATTAAAAGCAAGTTCCACAAAAATAATTGTACGACGATACGAGATATTGTTTTAGGTGAAAAACCAATCAGCACGTTGCAGTGGCAGAGCAAAACCCTACATATTCAAAGCCGAAAAACAATATAAATAAAATATATTTATAAAAATGTTTATTTTCAAAAATAAAAATTAAATTATAATTGTTTTATTAAAATAAAATTAAAATAAAGTATTATTAAAAACGATTATAGTATGATACAAGTTATTCCTACTAATGTATTTATAAAATAAGTGTGAATCAATGCAATAATGAAATTTTATAAAACAAAAAAAAAAAAATAAACATGCAGACATTGTCAATTGAGATAAAGTATGTATGTATATTTTTGTTTGTAGTCTTTCTTCTTTGCTTTTTATGCTCTTCATTTACATTGAATATCAATATGCAAAGACTACGCTTTGCTCACGCACACGCAATACATACACATGCTCATAAGCCTTTCTTATGAAATTTGGTTTGTTGAACAATAAAAAATTCAAAACCGAAAATTTTGCACTTTTAACGAGCATTCGAATCGTTCGCTTTATCTAAATATTAGAAACCACTATTGCCATGAAGCGTATTAAGATAAACAAAAAAATCTTGGTGATAAGGCTTTGCCGTTTTTTTTTTTGTTTGTTTGACTAAAGCGCACGACAATCATTTTCGCATGGCAATTAGTTGAAATTCTTAAACTTGTTTATGGTCAAGTAACATTGCTAGTCCAGGTGCGTTAAGCCTGGGCACGGCTTATCAAAACTAACTACGATGCTCTGTTAGCGCTAATTTAAAATAAATATTCTTCTAAACTGTTTGCGATTATTTTTTATGTTATCGATTTCTCACAATTTTAAGTGAATAAAAATAAAACCAAAAGATAAATAAAATCAAACAATCGCATAGATTTTTGATTGGCAACAAACAGATTAATTTACTATCATATTCTTAATTTGCCTGAATTTGCATTAATTTTTTATTACTTTTCTCGTTACAACTACAAACTGTAATAATTAGCATAATATAATCATACGTGTAATTAGATGAATATCAAAAAAAAAATATAATTTATAAAATACACACGTTTAAGAAAATATATCTATATATAAGTTGCCTATTCAATTATATACGCTTTTTGTTTTCTCATTTGAATTCTGCAAGCGTTTTCGAGTATTACGCTTACCAGTACATTACAATACTACCATTATCATTATATATTACAACGATCATTATCAGCATTATAATAAACGTCATAAGCTCAAAATTTATCGTTGCCGTTTGTAGATTTACTTGTGCATTTTACTTTTTTAGGTAAATTATTAAGCAATCCAATTAAATTAAATTGTCGTTACGAGCTAACTTGGTTATTTATTTTTTCTGTATTTTTTACTTTTTTGTTTTAGCAATAATTTATAGTAATAACTCTTCATTTATTATAATCTGTTTATAATTATAAGCGCTTTTCATAATATATTTACTTTTCCTTTCTGCTTAGCCAATCAAATTTCATTATATTGCAGAAGATCAATACAAAACCATTATATAAATGGAAGGAGAGAAGTATGTTTGCGAAATTGCTACAAGCTCTGCAACTTGTCAAATGAAAATGCAGCAGCAGCGTGAATGACAAGTGCTCGAGTACAAATTATAGAGAAGTGTTTTGGCTGTGAAGCAACAAAACGACGGTTGCAGCAGTTGCCATTTTGCGCTTTCAAGGTCGACGCACTTTCTCATAGAACCTTCTCATTGAATAGTGTTTAGGAGCATGGTGCAGAATTTAGGTGTAGTGAACATCACACTGTTAGCCTGATCTTAGTGATTTTAGGGGAATCAGCTGATTTGCTGTCGTAACAGGGGATGTGGCAATGATTTCTTTATGACAAAACTGAGATTGTGTTGATGATATAAGAAAAAAACCAGCGCACCAACTCATTGGAAGCTCGTAAGATTACTTATGAAATGAGCGGCCACAATTCTGCTGCCAAATCCTCTATGACATGGTAGCCCAAGTTAGTCTCACAATTTTGTTTTGGACTGGCAAACCTTGTAATCTTTGAGGTTATCTCCGCAGGAACACAATAAAATTGTGCAGTAAGTTCACTTAACCTTTTAAATGGAGAAGATGTCTGATTTTACAACAGTATATCAAAGTATTTATGGATCTGTTAGCTGTTACAACCACAACATTTATGGGCTGCGATTGAAGTTTTATGATTTTTGCTTTGCTAATACTAGTATTTTACGCCTTGGTATCCACTCCTCTCCCACACTCCCCAATTTCACTTAATCCTTGCATTACTCTACATACAATAAATTCATACTTTCTATTCACATTCCATATTATTTGTTTTTACTCGTTCGCTACTTGCGCGCTTTGTTCTATTTATTTGTCATCAGTCGCGTAGTACGTCGCAGTACTCATTCATTTTTTTCCTCCGCCTCGCTATTTGTAGACAAATTCAATGTTGCTTCCAGGCTGCCGCTCGATTGGCGTGTATGGCGTGTTGAGCGCAATTCGCGTCGCTTTTCAGGCGGCTGTTCATTTAGTGAATGATCAGTGACCGTTCGTGGTCGTTTCAAACGGCTGGATGAACGTCGATGCTCTTCATTGGCGGAAGCTGCCGCTGCCGCTGCCGCAGCTGCAGCAGATGTCGATGGGGTAGGGGTTGTATTGCCACTAGTAACACCACCACCACCACCACCTCCGGCCATGCTGGCAGCTACTGCTGATTCTAAATCCTCTACACTACCATGACTGCTTGATGCCACACTTGGGACAGTCGAAGTTGGTGTGTTTTGTGGCTTCTTAAGTATTGGCTGTATTATTAGCTCGTCCGCTTCCTCATACGGTGGTGGCAATTTAGCTGCGTCAGCAGCATTTGTGATTGTCAACGAAATGCGCGATTCACTACGTTCAGAGCGCTCACTGCTGGAACTGGCACCGGAGCTTATCGGTGGTGCAATGGTAATGGTGGTCTGCGATGGTAGGTTAGCCGCAATGCCAGCGGAGTTTAACGGTGTCAGTGTGACTTTGTCGGCCTCGGGCATCGCAGCGCCACCACCACCACCACTACCACCCATACCACCCATACCGACATTAACGCTCCTTAAGCTCTTCTCTATGCTGGTCATGCCACCGCCAAGATTTAGTGGTAGCCCACTAGCTAGCATAGCAGCGGATAATTCATCTTTAGCGCTTGCTAACGCTGCGGCATGTGAATCAATTCTTGGACGCTTAGATTTGTGATGATCATCAATTTGGGCATTAGAAATTGAATTGGACACACCGCTGGTGCTCATACTCGTTGCAACTGAGGTGGGTATTAGAGAGATGCCAGATCCGAGTCCTAAAGTTTTCGTATAGTATTCCATTTGTTGTTTAAAGGCATCCTTGGTCAAGGCATCCGGGTCAATCATGTTGCTACTACTACCACCGCCACCGCCGGCGCCACCTCGTTGGCGTTTCGAGGAACTCGAAGTGCTGCTGCTGCTGCCGCTACCGCCACCCATAGATGACGCGCTACTGGTAGGTGGCGCAGTCAAGCCCGCCAAACTTGCCAACGAACCAGGAGCGGTCAACGCTTGTGCCATATCGGCGATCATCGCTGGTGCAAAGTCGCTTGGTAGACCAAGTATTTGCGGTAATTGTGCAGCTAGGGCAGCAGCTGCCGCTTTCGAGGCATTCTTGCTCGACGAAGCCGACGATGTTGACGCCGACGAAGACGTGGAAGTCGTTTGGCTACCGCCAGTTAGTGAGGCAGGGAATTTGCCTTGTGAAAAAGCCTGTAATGTGGCCAAATCTGTTGGCAATTGACTTCGCGCTAAGCTCTCCATCCATTTTTGCTGCTCTTTGGCAGCTTGCTTTTCTGCCTGAGCCGCTTGTGCAGCAGCGATCGACGCAGCTGAATTGTTGTTGGACGAGCGTTTGTCACTAGAAGATGATTGTGGTGATGGCGCATTTATTTGTGGGATTCCTAATGAACTCAGTAAGCGTGTACTCTGTGCTAAATCCATGCGACTGAGAGACTCAAGCAAATGTGGATCCGTGCCCGGCAATAGCAGACTCGAGAGCTGTGCCATTTCAGCTACCTGGGCGGCAGCCCGACTGGCCGCTGATTGGCGCCCGCTGCTACGTGATGACGATTGAGAGCTACTTACGCTAGTTGGTGGTTGACCAGCCGTTCCCATACTCGCCATTACATTCATAAGATTTGCCACAGAAGCAGCTGAGGATGACGACGACGTAGATGAACGCGAATTACTTGATTTCGATTGAGATTGATGAGACTTCGACTGCGTTGTGGAGGAACTGCCTGCCGATGAAGTTACTCCTGCACCACCATTCAATAAGTTGTACTGTTGTGCCAACTGATCATAAGCTGAGCCAAGTCCCGATGAGCCCAGCGAATATGGATTCAAGCTGCCAAGGCCCATTGGTGGATAAAGTAACGACGGATTGGGGAACAGGTACGGAAAACAGCCTGTCAATTGTGATGCTGCAGCAGCTGCAGCGTTGGCGTTTTTATTTGACGAGCCTCCAATGCTGCTACCAGAATTACCACTATTGCCCGAGTTGCCCGCCAAAGCACCCAAGTTCATAGCATTTTGCTGTGCATCATTTTTATTTTTCTTGCTGGATGACCCACCGGATTGCGAATTTTTACCGGTGCCTGAATTCCCAGTGTTAGTATTCGTTCCACCCAAACCTGCCAACGCCGATCCAGCAGCCATTAAAGTAGCCAGTGTTTGCGGATCCATCGTCGCCAAATTACCAAGGCCTCCCATACTAGCCAAACTAGCAAACAAATTCATACTGTTCAAATTATTCAGTCCAGGTATATTCCCCATAGCAGGCATGCCGGCAAACGGCATTGATAACAACGGGTTCTTTGGATCGAAGGCGCCAAGTGGATTCTTTGGATCAAATGTACCTAGTCCAGGCAAACTGGCCAAAATATTTGGGTTCAATCCAGCCAATGTCCCAAATTGCATGGCGGCATTCGCTTGATCGATAGCCGATTGCCGTGAAGACTTCTTGGAAGACACAGTGGGCGATGGAGCTGGTGACGATTGTGTGGATGAAGATTGTTGTTGTTGTGCATGAGCTCCTGATGACGAGCTGCTTGAAGTTGATGATGGTCGACCTCCGTGTGATGATTTACTTGTCGATGCATAATTACTAGTATCCATCGAACTAAGTTTTGGCGATGGAATAGACATTGGATTTTGTATTTGTTCCAACCATTTGGGATCGACCTCGTAAGCAGGATTCTCAGTCAGCCTAGTTGTTGAGAAATGAAAAACATACAATTTTTACCTTTCTAAAACAAACAATAATTTATCATACCATTGCATCAGACGCTTCAGTTGTGGGGCTTTGCTACCAGAAATACGCTTGCCGGTTTGTTTATTGACCACAGGCACGGGCTCCTCGCCAGTCAGTCCTTGTGGGCCAGCCATTGTTGCCTGTTGTTGGTGTTGTGCATGGGATTGTGCAGATTGTGAGCCAGCCGCTTTGTTCATTTGCGAGACAGACGCCTGATGTGCCGAATTACTACTTTGTTGCCGATTCGAACGTCGACTGTTTGTATTGGTACTGGTACTGGCCGCAGAGTTACCGAAATCCATATTCAGTTGATCTGTGAGTGGCGTGGTCATGTCTGTCAGCCACTTATTCACCTTCAAGTCAGGCACGTTATATTTAGCGCTGCAGACATCAAAAATTAAAAAAAAAAACACACAATATTTCTCATTATTTCAAGCTTCCATACGGCTAAAGGTAGTGGATATATAAAAGTAGCTTCTTACCTCAACTTCATAGCTTGTTCCATTTCGGCCAGCATAGCTTCATAGGCTTTGCGTTGCGCCGGGGGTAAGCATTGCATCATCTTTTGTTGTTGCTTAAGCAGAGTTTGCGGATCTGAAGCCATGGTTTGGGCAACGATAGCATTAATGTCTTTTAAGGACAGAGAACCGCTCATCAATGGCAATCCACTGCTCGATGTAGAGGGTACAGGCGCTGGGGAAGGCATTGAAACATTTCCACCTGATTTGGACTCTGCAAGCGATTAGAAAAAAGCACGAGTTATTATTTGCATTTATATGAGTGATATAATTAGGCTAAAAATAGGCTCAGAGACTCAAACTCACTTCCGGGCACTGTCGTAACAGTGATAGTGAACGGTTTTTGATTTTGCTGATTTTGATTTGATACTGAAGTCGGCAGACTAGCAGGAGTTACCGATACGCTCGGTGGTATTTGTGGTTTCTTCGACGACGGCAAAGATGGGTCAGGGAAAGTTTTCTGTTCCTTGGCAGCTGATAGACCCAATACGATTTCATCTAGCTTCTTACGTTTCTTCTCTTTGCCAATAACGGGTTCTTCAATAGTCTGCAAGAAAAATTAATCAGCATAAGTTTCGTTGTTGCTAAGCGAGAATAACATTAACATGTCCAACTTACGCAATTATTTTTCTTCATTAATTTGTTCAGAGTATCATCCAGTTTGCCTTTGCCGCCCATAGATGGAAAAGCGGAACTCAGGGAAGCTTGTAAATGCGATGTAGACGACTTCTTTGAAGGCATTGAAAAATCCTGTACTTCACTTAAATCAATGGCACCGGAAACGTTAGAAGCAGATTTTAGCATATCTGTCATGTTCATTCGTGGTAGGCTGCGTAGGAGAAAAATGTGTTATAAATAAATCATAGTAAAATGTATTAATATATGTACCTTGAAGACAAGTCCATTGGTCCACTAATGGACGTTGGTGGCGTTTTAAGTGGTGGTACTGCCGGCTTGCTGAATTGGCCAGATGACTGCCGTGCAAGTGATGCGTGCTGATGTGCAGGTGGCGGTTGTAATGGCATACTTGTAGCGGACGCTGTAGGTGCTGCTGGTGAAACAGACGAAGCACTGCGACGTCCAGATGGTTGTGCAGTAGCAGCCAATGGTTCCATATTTGCGATTTCAGTCTCCCAATCTTTTAGACCCACTAGAAATAATAAACAATTATTTACGGATGTTGAAATGTGTGTGAATATATATTCGGCCTACTCACTATTTTGTGAACTATTCAGCAGCGCATGCAGTTTAGCTCGCTCAGTCTCAACGTCAATTGCTATATGGCGTTTTCGTTTTTTGCCTATACTTTGTGTGGCTGGTGGAAGAGGAGCCGGCACACTGTTTGGCATATTGACTGGCTGTGCCACCGGCGCAGTGGCGTTCAACGCTGTCGTCGCGGCAGCTGAGGCTGGTGTCATGGTCATTCCTGGCAACAGTGCTGATAGCGTATTCGCAGACAATGAATTTGAATTATTTCCGCCAGCGGCAGCTGCTGCGACTGCAGCTGCAACTGCGGCATTTATACTGTTAGCATCCAATGGTGGAACGCTCATGTTACTAATGCCTTTACCTGAGCTATTAACACCGGCGACAGTTGTTGGCGGCGGTAACAGCCCAAGGGCAATATTAGTGCTAACAGCGGGCGGAGCTGTGACGGGAAGTGGTGAAGCTGGTACAGTACCAGCGACCTGTGGCATTTGTGATGTCTGCAAATGTTTTGTAACACCCAGTTCGGTAGTTATAGTGATTACATCAGGGGTCGATGGCGGCCGCTCGATATTTTTCAGATGTGGTATAGCCTCATGCAGGCAAATATTAAGATCAATGCCCTTGCAGCCGGCAAACGCGGTATAATTTCTATTTACTGTCCATTTGTTCGTCTCCACACAGATAACGATGTGCGCAATTCTTCGTTCAAGAGCGAAATCTTTGAACCAGCGTATCATGCACATTTCTAATTTGGGTTTATCCTGCTTTTGCTTCACGGTGGAGGGTTGAATGACCTCCAAGTCGGGGAAACGGGCCTTTAATTCAGCCGCTTGCTTCTTGCACTCTTCTTCAACTGCTTTTTCCTTTTCTTTCATGACATCCTCATCATCAGGATCAGTGGCTCCTGTTGTGGCTACGGCCAAATCGAGTATTTCTTCATCGGCAGTGGACTTTGGATTTTCATCTGCTGCGTCTGCAACAGCACTTCCATCTTTCGAGATCGATTCTTCTGCGTTTGGCTTTGTACTTTCAGAATCTTCCTTAGAAGACAATTCACTGCCTTTACTTAATTCATTCTTCTTTGTAACAACTTCGTCTTCACTTTCATCTGATTTATTTTTGTCACTCTCATTTGCAGGACATGTTAATTTTGCGTCTTCGCATGACTCCTTTTCTACATTTGATTCTAGTTCATCGGTTGGAGTGCCATTTATCTTGCTTGCAACTTCCGACTTCTCCGCAGTTGGAATTTTTTCGCCGACCTTATCGGCATCGTTATATGCGCTCAGTTCTTTAGACTTTTCATTATCAACAACAGCAATACCAGCGTCCAAGTCTTTTTTCTCGACGGCACTTTCGCTTACGTCCATTTTTTCACTACCGTCTTTGGGCTTCTTTTCCACAATTTGCTCGGCGTCAATTTCGGAAAGCTCCTTAGAAGAAACGCCTTCATCAGATTTATCAATTGAGCTCAAATTCGTACTCTTTGTATCAAAGTTTGGTATCTCGTGTATTAGATTGGAATCTTTGCCTTCGGTATTGGATTCATTCATTAAGCCTAGACCAGTCGGTTCTTTATTTACTGTTGAAGCATTCCTTAAGCTTAAATCTTCATTGGATTCATTTTGTCGGTCAGTCTTTTTATCACTTAGCTCCTCTGAAACCGCACAAGGCTCAGTATCTGTCTTACCTTTGTCACTGGTGAGTTTGTCAGCAACATCTACTGACTTCTCAGTTTTTACTTCTGCTTTCACTGATGTAAATTGCTCTTTTTTGATGAGACTGTCTTTTGTGAGTAGCTCATCATCCAGATCAATTACCTCACCCTTCACAGTTGGTACCGCCGATGGCAAGCGATCCGCGTTAAAAGACTCTAGTTTTATTGAACGCTGAATTTGTGCTTCCAATTCACGTATAAAACGCTTTTCTGATTCAGCAAAACTGAAACTTGGATCATTAAAAATGAACGTTTCCGAACGGTAAAGACCATGTTTCAACACGGCCGATATTATCTCTTTGTCATGTTTACCAGGTTCCCACCAATCAGGTGTGTCTGCATTCATCTGACACAACTTCAGACGCTCCTCTAATTGCGGATGCCGGGCTACTTCGCGCAATTTCGACAGCAATTCCAGTCGCTCTAATATTAATTTTGCGTGATCCTCGCTAATTTCTTCGATTATCCCTTCGAGGCCACGTTCATTATCGTTAAGTTTGATGCCAGCCTTACGCTTGCACATTGCTATGAATACCTTGTAGTAATCACTTAGCGTCTCATCACTTTTACGTTCCAAATGCGCCATTTGCTTGAACTTGGTCCAATCTGGTGCCAAAATAATGCCCAAAGCGGTGGGTGGCTGAAGATCTACACCATAGCCGGTTAGCACGCGCAAAAATTCATATTCTTCGCGTCTATTCCACTTTTTCGGTATTTGCAGGAGACGCTGACTCTCCCGTTCTTTAGCTGCCAATTCCATTTTGCCTTGCCGCTCCATTTTCTGCAAAATTGTTGAAGTGAGAAAATGTTTAGTAGTTTATGGTTAACATAAATCGAATGTCTTTTGTGGAGTTTACAGGTATAAAAATATGTGTTAAGAGATGTATGGGTATACAGAGTGTGTTGAATGAGTTAAGCAAACATTTTATGTTGAAATTGTGCAGTAATTACGAATGAAATCAAAGTTAATTAATGTGCAACGTATTAGTAAGTCCACCGCCAAATAATATTTTTTTATATTGTACAAAACACACCACTATAATACAAATAGTTATCTACTGTTAGCGCCGCATACATACATATATACATGTATGCACAAGTAGGAAAATTATATTAATATATAAGAGGAATTGTTTTATTGGAAAGAGGCAAAGACTGTTTATAAAGCAGTGGTTACAACACACACAAATTCTAAACCTGCAAGCTACTAAAGTAGTAGTAAAGGGTGGCCCATTGCGATTGTACGACGAATGCACGACATTAGGAATACTGAAAATAGGAGGATTATCAAAAATCAACGAGAGTTTATATGCTAGGTACCTATGAGTAGTGCTGAATAGCAAACTAACGCGGAAACTCAATGTGGAAGAACGAACGAACAAAGCACTCAATGCCTTATACGCCTGCAAAAAAAAATGCTCGGTAAGGCATGGGGCTTATCTCCACGACTTACACATTGGATTTACACGGCGGTAGTAAGACCAATAATGCTCTATGGCATTCTAGTATGGTGTATAAGTTTGAACAAGAAGACATACGCTAGCAAACTGGAGAAAGTACAAAAAGATGCAGAGCTGTGAATAACGGGTGCAATGCGCACCACCCCCACAGCAGCACTGGACAAGATACTTGACCTCCACCCAAGAATTAGTAGCAAAAAGTTCTACAAAGAAGTCTGCACATAGGCTATTGACAACATCACAACTAGTTGAAAGGCCTTATGGCCACAGCCGAATATGCAGAGGTTTGACCGCTAACTCGGACTACGCTATTCCTCAAACTAATTTCAATAGGGAACTTTAGATAGTATTAGAAAAGGATGCATGACGGAAGGGGCAACTTTCAACGCACCACACTTTCGACACATACACAGATGGTTCCAAAATGGAAGAGGGTGTCGAAGCCGCAGTATTCTCTCCGGAATTAGGATATGAACAGTCAACAGTGAACAAATTACATAGAGAACACTCCTCCGAACTCTCAAATAAACTTTTACATTGACAGCCAAGCAGCCATAGAGGCAATAGCAGCTGTAATGACAAACTCACACTGCGTACGACAATGCCGGAACAAGATGGATAAGCTAGGAACTAAGAAACAAGCCACCAAGGTTTCTGGACAAAAGGGAATTGAAGGAAACGAAAAAGTGGATATGCTAGCTAAAGCAGGCGCTAATCTTCTAGTAGCTAGCACGGCCGGTATACAACCACCTCTCTGCAAACAACGACTAGATATAGATGCAGCAATGATTCGATAAACGAATTTAAGGTGGGAAAGAAATAGCTCACGCATAATCGCGAAAATCACAATGTCAGGTCTACAAACTATATTTTATCTCTTCCCAGGAAGAGTGTAAGCTTGTAGTAGGGATACTGATGGGACACTGTCCCACTCCATCGTATGCGGCCAAACTGAAGCTAGTGCAGAACGATACATGCACAATATGTAACGAAGTCAACGCGAGAGAAACCCTGGAACACCTACTCTGCCACTGCCCTGCACTTAACAGAATACGAATAAACTGCTTAGAAAGTGTGGCAGATAAAAAAATTAGCAGCCAACTTGAATTATCCAAACTGTGTATCAAAGAAAAAATATAAGGTATACTCTCCATATTAACACTTGGTATTACTATGGATCAATTTCTGGTCTATGTGCGATCTAGAGGATCAACCAAGTCTAACCTAACCTTTTCTACAATGAAGCAATATAGAGCTCGATAAGAACTTTCTAGGCCGACGGTAATTGATAAAAAGTTCAGATACTTGACTGTTTTCGGAATGCGGAAATAGTATTTCAATCGGAAATATTTGCAATACTTAAAATACTGGATAATTGCCGAAGGTGACGAGGATATAAAATCAAGGTTTGCAGTAACAGTCAAGCTGCTCCGTCCGTTCTTATCTTTTCAAAAATAGTCCAGGTGGAATGACCTAGGTTTGGTTGAACTAAACATTTGCGTTTCATCAGGGCGTCCAAATTGGCTGGAGCCAATAGCGGGAAAAGTCGTGTACATCAAGGTTTTCATTAATAAAGCTCATGATAACCGTTGGTGCAGTACTGGCACCTGTAAAACAACCAAATGTTTTTTGAAAATGCCTAACAAGGTGGCAGCAAAATTCCTTCTCGAACAGAGGAGGGAGCTACAAGCCTTGATAGCACAAATTAAGATGCACTATCCATGGGGACGACATATAGTCACCGTAGAGATCATCGACTAGCCAGTGTGTAAATCTGGTTTGGATAACGAGGAAAGTACAGATCATTTTCGTAACTGCAAGACCGGCTTTCGCCAGACTTAGATGGCAAATTTTTGGCTCGGATATATTGACTCATTGATATGAATTTAATGCCCTCTCCCTTGACAAATTGCTAAGATTCTCAAAAAATTTGAAGGAGGACGTATTCCTATTTTCAGGAAAATATCAAGGCACGTACGACAAATTGAGAAGCTTGGTATAAATATCTTTGAAGGACCACACTAATATTACTATTATTGGAAAAACTAATTTCATAATATTTGAAATTTGATATAAAATTATATTAATAATTATAAGACAAACAAAGACTTCAATTGGAGAGCAATTTGAGAATTACGAAATAGCACAAATGTGAACCTTATACATATGTTAAATTTTTAGTAGGAACTCTGATTTTATCAAATAAATGTGTTTGTTTACGTTTATTACCGTTATTAAGCTTACATTTATGCGAGGAATTTACCGTTTTTTTTTCGATGGAATTTTTTGCGTTCTATTTTATTTATGCTTATTGCTGTTGGACACAAAAATAGCACATTGTAACTTGTGCAGCGGAGAGTAAAACTTTAATATTGTTTCAGCGATTTTTAGTATAATTTTTTGTTTCTTAAATAAAATTTTAAAGTAATTACTAAAAATGGGACGTGGAAAACATTGCACGCCGGAGAAGAGTTTTTATATACCGTTTGAGTCAAAATGGGAAAAAGCTATGCAGAAATAGCTGAACTGATGATATGCTCTGGGAAAATGGTTTATAATGCTCTTAATTTAATTAAGAAAGATTCATCCTATCTAAGCAAAAAAACGGAAAGAAAACCAAAGCCGCGAAAAACGGATGTTAATATGGGTAGAGCTAAAATATGCAAGAGCAAAACAGATCCTTTTAAGTCGGCACGGCAAATAATGCTTGAAATAAACCAAGAATCTGGTCTATAGGTGTCCAGAAAGCTTATAGGAAGGCGACTTAACAAAGCCCAGCTGCTTGGCCGCATAAGCAGAAAAAACCACTCCTCTCAAAAATACATATCAAACACCGACTTGCCTTTGCAAAAGCCCACAACAAAGACAAATCTATTCAGTTTTGGAAAAACGTACTTTGGACCGACGAAACCAAAATAAATAGGATGGGACCAGATGGAAAAACAATTATACGCCGTCCAAAAAATCAAGCGCTAAATCCTAGGTTCACAAAAAAGACGATTAAACACGACGGCGGAAGCCTCATGGTTTGAGGAGCCTTTTCCTGGCATGATGTTGGGCCGATTGTTCGCGTGGTTGATAAAATGGATAAATTTCAATATCTGGATATACTCCAGAATAAAATGGAGCCATTTGTGTTTGAGTTGATGCCATTAATATGGGCATTTATGCAGGACAATGATCCAAAGCATACTGCAAAGACAGTGAAGCAATGGCTCAGAAGAGAAAAAATTAATGTACTGGATTGGCCGGCGCAGATCCCTGATCTCAATCCAATAGAAAATTTGAGGAATGACGTTAAGGTCAAAATCGCTAACAAAAATTTTTAAAATTTTGATGCGGCTCACAACGCAGTTGAGGAGTAAAACATTAAAACATTACTTAATTATCTGATTTGTTTACTATTTTTGCTTTTATTTGGAATTTTTTAGGATGTGCTATTTATGTGTCCAGCAGGTTTCGTGAGTTATCAACGTTCTCGTAAAATAAATCAGAACTGAAATTCTTTTTGAGCATTTTTTTGTTTTAAAGTGGAAGTAAATACGTTTTTTTATTTTTTAGGTTGCTTTTTCCCCCAATAAAAAATGATTATTTAAAAACATATTCAACTCTTTGCTTTCAAAGTCTAAATGTGGTATTTATATGACCATGGTTGTATATATTACAAACTACTACAAATAAATATATATATAAATAAATATATACCTATATATATATATATATGTTTTGTTTTTTGTAATAGCCCCCGATTTCTGTTCGGGCTGCCCGAAACATTGCTAAAAAGGCGAGGAAAGTACAAAAAAAAGTTATTTTATTTTTTTAATAATTTTAGCTAATAGTAGTTTTGGAAAATAATTTTTATAGAAACACAAATCTTTACAGAAACTTGGCAATGTTCAATCTCACTTTTAACTGAGGATAAAAAAATCCAAATTTTTGTCGAATATTAGGGTCGCCATGTGGTTTCAAAAGGTAATACGAAATAGCAGGGCTTACACTGTTATTTGAGAAAATGAAACATTATAAGAATTGGGGATTGGAGCGAGTACGAATATTACACAAAATACAATTTCAATTTAAATTTTATATCCAGGAGCCTGAAAAACACCGTTTCGCTTCTCCTTCCTGAACACAAATAGCGCTCTGCACACATTAAAATAAATATAAAAAGGAGCTAAACGTTAGTCAAAGACAGAATCTCTATAAGCACCACCAGATAAATATATCCAAAACTGCGCGCTCGCTCTCCAACTACCCAATTCAGCTATGAACCAGCTAGCTACCTAGTAGTCAATCAACAACCTCCCCCATTAATAAGAATATTCGCAAATCGTTGCGTTGAGTTGAGTAGGTATCTTAAACAACCAATGACAAACGACAAGAACAATGTTAGCATCAGTACCTATGTAGATATGTATGTATGTCGCTATCGACTGAGAGTCGAGACGTCACCAACCCAAGTGGCAGTAGCAAAAGAAGGAAATTCAAATAAAAAAACTAAATGGAAATGAAATGAAATAGAACAAAATACTCGTATGTAGATATTATACGAATAATGATGATGAGCGAATAGTACTCGTATGTATGGGATGTATGCACTATGGATAAACGCGAGTAGAAAACGACGATATACAAAAATAATAAATAAAAGTAAAAACCATTTTACACCCCTAATTTCTTTAATATAGGTACGTACAAGTATGGATATTCGAGAAAGACTGTGGGCACTTTGCTTATAAAATAAATACACAAATGAATCCTGCGAGGCCAATTGCATATGAAAGCTTATACGTACCAAATACGAGTAGAAAGAAGCATACAGACAAGTAAGCACCGATGGGTGGTGCTACTATGACAAAAAGGCCGAAAAGGGGGTATACGGCACATCACATACTCATAACTCGCACATCACTACAAGCATACATGCATACTTAAAAAACATGTGATAATATACATGTGTGAATGCAAAATGCATACGAACGAGTATATATATGTATTATAGAAGTACACCACAAAAACGCACATGCATTTAACCAAACCATCGCATATAAATTATAAGCACTAAATTCACCAACAATACTATGCAACTGATTACGATTATTATTAGTGATTATATTAGGAACTGGAGACCCAAGTCAAATATATTATTGCACTCTCTAAATGATGAATGAGTTGCCCTCATAGATATCGGCAGATCTGAAGTATATTTAAATTCAAAAACCAATGAATAATTGCGCTGTTCAATATGGAAACGACTCGAAAAAAGTTGAAAATAAAAATTCTTTAAAACAAAGCAAGGACGAACCGTTTAAGTTCGGGTAAAGAAACGCTTTATATTTGTAATAAATACAAATGTTGTTTAAAAAACCAAAAATTAATTGTGAGATTCGGCCCATCGACTCTAATTTTTATAAGCTACAGAGAAAATAAGAATATAGGCTTACATAAATCACAGAAGGCCAAGTAAAGATTGAATTCATATTGTTTAGTGTGTAAAGAAAATATTTGTTAGCTCCGGTTGTTATCTTGAATGAGAAAGGTCTGAGCCGGAAGTATGATACAATTATGTCATTAAGTTCAACAAAAAAGTTTAAGTACAGTGATGGTCACGAATTTACCACTCTATGCCAAGACATAGAGTGAAAAAAGTATTTTTTTTTCTGAGCATAATTACATTTTTCTTGGAAAATTACCGCAATAAACACTGATTATGCATATGCATATTTTTTTTCTTCGTCATAAAACTCATTTACTTGCAAGTATCATAGTACCAGTTAGAGCTGGGCTTGAATTTAGCGCAGTAAGAAAATTTATTTTCACGTTACTCAATTCAGCTAATTCAAATTCTGTGGTGAGTTTTAACTTTAAATGTCATCCGTGGTGCTATGAAGCGCAGCGACAGCTTACTCTGAACTGAAAATCACATGGAAGCACAAACCTAGATATATCGAAGCAATTGCGATGGTTTATAATGCATTTAAACATATTCAGAAATATGGCAATGCAAAAATTGGCACAATGACACAGAGCGCGAGAACCATTCTCAGAGTGGTATGCATAGTGGTAGATCCATTTAAAATGCCAGCCAATGTTCCAAAATAATTAGTACACGAGAAAAGAAGAAATATTTCAGACACCAATTGTAGCAGTACATAATCCCTACTAAGTAAACAACTTTCAAAAATGTTAGTAATCATTGAGAAAAGAAAAGAAAAACTAGAGGGAGTTGCCTTGACATAGGAGTGCTAAATTAGTGGCCACCACTGTATGCACAATCGATTGTGCGATTCATGTGTTTCGTAAAATATATCTATCTGAATTAGATAATTATTGTCAATATTTCCACTTACATTTCTACAAATTCCTTAAACCAAATTATAGGGCAATGGTCCTAAAGCCATCTTTCATACACCCTAATAATAATAACTTATGTCTCAGGCCAGTTGTAATACCAAATAACAAAAGAAGCAATAAAAAGGAATATACTGTGAGCGTCAAAATAAAGTGTACAGCGTACATCAGTAGCATTTTAGCGATTTTGTACGGTAAAAAATACCGTTATATTTGGTTGTTTACTTCCTTTTTCGATGCATTGAAACTTTTTTCATATTGTATTTTAATTGGTTGCGATCGGCAGAGAGAAAAGTTTTTGTCTACAGTAAATTAAATTCTATTATTTATTTTTTTTAATAATGGGTAAACAAACTTCGACTGATGTTAGAGAACTGGTACTAAAGCTTCGCAATGAAGGTAAAACCTTTCGTGAAATTGGCTCTATTGTCAACAGAAGCCATAATACTGTGACAAAAATAGTTGACAAATACAAAAAGTTCGACAAAGTAGAAAATCGCCCAGGTGCAGGCCGTCCAAAAATTTAATATAAAATTGAAGTAAGGTCTACAGTGCGTGATGTGAAGAAAAATCCCTTTAAAAGTGCGGTCAAAATATCACAAGAAGTTTCAACTGCATCAGATACTAGCGTAAGCGCCAGTACAATGCGTCGAGCGTTGTACGCAAATTGGTTACATGGTCGTCTCCAACGAAAAAAGCCGCTAATATCGACAGTTAATCAAAATAAACGTCTTGATTATGCAAAAAAAATACGAAAATCGGGATGTTTCTTTCTGGAATAATGTCCTGTTTAGCGAAGAAAGTAAGTTCGTGGTCTTTGGGCAGAAAAAACCGGTTAAAGTCTGGAGAACCAAAAAATAAAGAGTATGCCGACCAAAATTCGATAACCACAGTGGGGGTTCGGTGATGGTGTGGGGATGTATGGCGGCAAGCGGAGTTCGCAATTTGGTTTTTATTGAAAGTACCATGAACAAAACAGATTATCTGAATATTTTACAAAATAATTTACTAACCAGTGTACAGAAATTAGACTTGCAGGGATCTTGGATCTTTCAACAAGATAATGATCCCAAGCACACAGCAAAAATAGTAAAAGAATGGCTGCTTTATCGTACTCCTAAGACATTGGATCATCCTCCACAGTCACCGGACTTAAACCCTATTGAACATTTGTGGGAGCGTTTAGACCACCAAATCCGGAAAAGGACAATCACCAATATGGATATGCTGAAACTCGCTATAAAGGAAGAGTGGGATAAAATTTTATCTGACGTGACAAAAAAACTAGTTGAGTGGATGTCTTCTGTTATCAAAGCAAAAGGGAAATCAACAAAATACTAAATCGATATCATTTTTGTAAAATATATCTCTGTACACTTTATTTTGACGCGTAAAATATGCACTAAATTTTGTTTTTGTCTTACAACTTTTGTTGTTGTAATTTATTTTTTTGTTGTTTTCTAGTAATTAGTAGAGAATCCAATACTAATTTAAAAAACATGAAATTAAAATATATTGTCTTGTTATAAAAGACTGAAATAAAATCCATATTGTAACAAAATGCATTGAACACTTTATTTTGACGCTCACAGTATGTTTCAACTTTTTTCTCTGACTATAAATACTAAAAAAAGGTACGACAAAATTTTGCTTTCCGTATTAATATATAGATACTCTAGATCCATATGTTTTTTCGCACTTTTTTTAATTGTGTAACTTAGTTTTAATTTCAAAGTGATTTGGATTGAAT
The DNA here is from genome assembly GCF_028408465.1 of Anastrepha ludens. Lineage (NCBI taxonomy): Eukaryota > Metazoa > Arthropoda > Insecta > Diptera > Tephritidae > Anastrepha > Anastrepha ludens. The sequence continues at coordinate 61,704,723 of NC_071501.1, forward strand.
AAATATATATTTTTTGTTCATGAATTCATAAATTTTAATTTGCTTCATAATGCCCAACAGCAGATACGTACCAATTTGACTGAATATATGCAATGGAGGATCTATAATTTATTAATGATTTAGGCATAATTGGGACTCTATTATATCGGCAATTTTGCACCAAATGTTATCTTCCAAGAAAACACACGTGAACCCTGTCTTTGGCAGATTAGTAGTTCGTTCAAAGGGGTTGAAAAAACTTAATATTTTCTTTTCTTAAAAAAAAAAAAATGTCATCTATTGCAATGGAACATTACGAAAAATAAACAAGAAACATTTTATCTTTCCACTTTATGTACTTATAATTGAACTATTCACTTCCATTAGTTTGCAACAATTTAAGTTTTCGCACAACTGTTGTAATGCTCACCCCCACTTCGAATATTCGGAGAAAAGAACACGAAAATTTAGCAACCCTGGTGCAGGTCAAATGCAACATTATTACGAGAAAAGAAAACGCTATTAGATACCGAGAAAGTAATATGTTCGCGACATGCACTGTTGTAGCAGAAAAAAATTCCCAATACATTTTTGGGGAATGCTGCTGAAAGGCAGTCCTTGGCAGGATATAAATCCCCGCCGTTTCTTTTATTTCTAAGGAATTCATGAAAAGTGGATTTACACACAAATAGGGTAATAGCACATACAAGCACATGTACAGAGATTTACGCACATGTATACTATATGGTGGTATACTCCTATGTGTATGGGGTGTTGCTTTCAAGTTGGGAAAATATCACTCTGCAATTCGTATGCTAGGTATTCCAATACCTATGTAATCTAAACAATCCTAACCTGACAAGCATGAGGTGAAAAAATCTATCACCTAAAATGAGACAGGACATGATTAAAATTCAAATTTATATACAAGATACGGTTATTTTTTTCTCGTACCATATAACTATATGAAATGAAATATTCATTATTTATTTGTATCTTTTTAAGCCCTGTGGTTTCAAGACATTTGAAACAACTGGGCTTGAGATACCCTGCTTCATCTCGCCAGGTTAAGCGATGAGATCATCGTTACTTGGGCGACTGAGATTTAATGCCGTTTATTGTTCAACTTTCTGGGTCCCCTACATGTACCTAAGTAACTCGTGGAAATATTAAAGGAACAATTTCTGAGGTCGTTAAATTTGTTGTACGAAAATATATTCTCTTTTCATGTTGTTTTCCAGTAGGAATCAGCTGGTAACTAAATTTATGAGAGTTTTACGACATTCGCTGTCAAAGGTATATACAGTCTGTGTCAGAAAAAAGGAACCGCGATTATTCATGAAGTATAAAAGATACATATTTAAATTTCTTTTACATGAAAGCATGTACAAATCTACAAGTCGCAATTACTCAATAAGCCGTGTAGTCTCCAACGTTGTCGAGTATAGCCTGGCATCTTCTCGGGATGCTTTGGACCAGCTCTTCTGCGTAGCTCGTCGACAAAGAGGACTAGTTGCTGGACTAGTTGACGCACGAGTTGCTTTAAATCGTAGAATAGCTTTCCGGCAAGATGCGTTTTCATAGTTCCTCACACATTTTCAATGGGGTTGGCGTCAAGGCACTGGGAAGGCCAATCCATTACTGTGACGCCATTTTCTTGTTTTGTTGTTTCTCAATGTGTTTTTCTGCGAGAAGTGGTTTTGATGATGTGGGACGGTAGGATATGTTCGCCTCCTTCAGTCGACGTTCTATGGCTGATAGTGCTTGGCGTGGTCGCAAAAGTTTAAAAAGTTGGGCGATCACTTTATCCTGCTTTTTTGTCGTCACTCGCTTCAAGCCGCGCTCGGAAAAGTCATCAACATTTTTGTACATCTTATACCGCGGATTCCACATCACAACAAACTTGTTTGATCTTTTAATCACTTTTGCAGCCGCTTCGAGTACTTCTCACTCAATTTTGTTTGATTGCGTTTACGGGAAAGTTTCGAACAACACTAGTCTGAGTTAGCACTGGGGTCGTAGCCCTTGAGTGGGACTATTATGCAGCAAAAAGCAGAACAAAATATATGTATCTTGAAGTTACAAGAAAAAAACCGGTTCTTTTCTTCTGACACAGACTGTATCTAAAAGAAAAATAATGCTATTTTGGGTATCTGTTTTTATTTCAATTATTTCCCTAAAGATTTTTCAAAACTCAGCTTTTTATTTGCACAAAGCACGTGAAGAGAACTAGTGTAAAAACGAACTATTAAATGTATTAAATACAGTATGTAGCAAGACAAATTAATAGGTGACGTCGCTAGAGCACCAACAATATTTACATGTATTTCGTTTTTGCAATTTGGTAGTTTTATTGTCAAAATTTCAATGAGAATGTAAACAAACAAATAAGACAACAATGAAGAAGCACTCCTCGTTGACATTCAAACCAGCAAATTGCGAGAAAAAATAAATCAGCTGATAAAGCTAAGTCACCTTGTCTATAACAGGTAGAAGTAAACAAAAAAAAAAACAAAAAATTCCATCACATCATACATACAGTCATGTATATGTATATCTGTGAGATGAATGAAAATTTAAATTTAAGGAAAAATAAAGAAAGATTATTCACGACGATCGACTCCTTATTTTATTTCAAATGAAAATTTTAATAATGCCGCGCGTTAAAGAGTAACATCCATATCGAAATAGTTTGGATTTATTAAAAAATCAATTTTGTCTAATCGGGCTTTCCCATACAGGGTGGGTCAAGTAAGACCTACTAATGTTAAGCACAAATAACTTTTTTATTTTTTGACATATTTATTTTTCTCTTTTTGTAGGTTATAATTGAATTGCTGGGAATTTATTATGGAACCGTACAGTACAACACAACGCGTTAAAATTATCGAGTTTTTCTATTCTTGTCAACGATCAATTGTTTTAACGCAGCGTAAATATCGGCAACATTGCATGAAGCGCATATCCATTTAAATGGTTATGTCAACAAACAAACCTGTAGATTGTGGGGCTCTGAAAATCCAAGGGCAACACACCAACATCAGTTGCACCCATCTAAATGTACTGTTTGGGGCGGTGTTATGGCCACTAGAGTTATCGGTCCATATATCTTCGAAAATGAGGACGCAAAGCCGGAATCGATTTCAGGAGCTTCTTACAAAACATTAATTGAAAATTTTTTGCGGCCAATGGCGGAACAGTATCCTAATTTGTGCTGTCAACAAGATGGAGCAACTGCGCATACTGCTAGGCAAACTATGGACCTGCTGCATGAAATAATTGGCGAACGTCTGATTTCCAAAAATTCAGATTTCCCTTCGCCACCTCGTTCTCCAGATTTGCCTGCGCCCGACGTGTTTTTATGGGGATATTTAAAAGACAAAGTGTATCTTAATAAACCAGAGACTATTAGACAAATATTCGAGACGAAATACTGAGCTTTCAACCAGAAACATTATGTGATGTAATGGAAAACGCGTTACAGAGAGCCAATCTTTGTATCGAGAAAAATGGTGGACATTTGTCTGATGTAATTTCCATAAAATATATTCAATGTATAAAAACAATTAACCAAAAGAAATTATCATTGCAAAAGTTATTTCTGTTTAACATTAGAAGGTTTTATTTGGCCCACCCTGTATTATGCACATCCGGGACTGAGCCCCGAATGCCCTACCATTCACTCTTAACTCCAGTCACTAGACCAAAGGCCGATGTTATTCAAATTAAATTGTTAAATTTCTCACACCTAAAATTTTCTGAAAGGTTTGTTTAATTAGTAGCGAGAAAATGTTTACAAATATTACCTGTTTGTAATAAGAACTCTTTAAAAAAATATTTACGCCATGAACAGTATTTATAAGTAAATAAGTAATTTTCTAAACGTATGCAAACACGTGACTATTATTAACGCAAATTTGCTATAAAATATGTTAAGAAGAAATAATATAAATGCTTTTAAACCACCAAAGGTCGATCTATTAACTATATGATAAGTTTTAAATTTGTTCGAGGCATTTAGACAATAATTGCAAAACTTTTATGGTCATAAAGTAAAACCCGCCCAAAACAGAAATTATTAAAACATTTGCATATATAAAAGTAATCAAGCAAAAACTGATTTCTTTTTGTTATTTTTAAGTCTGCTACTGTACGTATCATACACTACAAAATAACCGAATCCACTTTTTTCAGTATTAGTATTAGTATAGGAAATGCAGTAATTGTAGTAGCTTGTTAACTTGGCATTTGGATTTTTAAAATTATTCTGTGCGGACTTTACATAATGCAACTTAAATCGACGTCGCACTTTCTAGCTCTTGTTAATTCATCCATAACAGATCGCTGATCTAACTACAAGTCATAGTAAGTTTTTTGATGGTGCGTAGAATTTGTATCAATTCGTATAATTATGTTTTTATCCATTTTTACGTCCCCCAACAATGAAGACTACCCATACACACTTACTTTAATCACTTAATCAGGGTTAATGACCCTAAAGCCGTTTGTAGTGAACAGCATTTTTCTTTCGTTTTTCGTTTTCAAAACCTAACCTGTTTCGATTCAATAATTTCGAATTCGCAATATATGCTTTATCACAATCATACTCGTTTAATACCTCAAAATACTGATGATGGTTGTTAGCGTTGCCGTTAATGAGGTTTGAAATCGGGGGTGGCGTTGTTGATGTATCCGATGCACCAGCAACTCCGTTTGCCGTTGTGGACTCTATTATGGCTGTTGTTGTTGTAGTTATCGTGGCAGTCGTGGCACTTGTAGTCTTTTTCGTCGATTTATCCAAATGTTCGCAAAATGCAGAAAAGCTGCTAAAATCCATTGGTTTTATAACTTCCATTTCGACGCGTTAGTTACGCTATCGAAGCGTTCTTGCCCACCGGTGCTGCTAAAGCGGAACAAGATGGTGATCTACACCGCCACACCGTGGTAAAGTTTATCGTCAATTAGAAGAAATCATGAGAAAAAATCACGGCAACTAGATTTTAGTTTAAACTTTAATTATCTCAAATATATTTAAAAATTTCGCGCTTTAGGCTTTTAAAGACACTTCGCGAACTAAAACACCAGCTCAGTACAATACTCATCATTGAATTAAATTGAACTTTTTATTTCAAATACATGCATGTGCATACCACACTAATTTGAATTATAATACGTTTCTCATATGTGTGTATGTATGTACGTATGCATGTATAGTATCATACACTCTACACCACTTCATCTTTGCACTAATTACTTATAAATCATTTATTCGACGTCAAAGACGAGAGTCACCCAACATATGCATAAGTGTACGAATATAGGATTGTATGAATGTATTAATGTACAACTTTTTTCCTGTTGTTATTCGTAAGTGTTTCTGCTTTTTTGTTGCCTGTTTTACTTGTTTGCCTACGTAGTCTTCTTTTTTTCTTAATTTTTTATTATAACTTTTTTCTTAATATTGGCGTTACTTTTTCTTTATTTTCTATTTGCATATTTTTATTGCTTTGATCGTAATCACAAATGTGGCAAAAGCACTAACAACAACGAAAACCAATAACGACAACTAATAATAATAATTATTATTATAATGATTATGTACACTATAAAAATATTGCGAGCGAGAGGTACGAGTACGCGAACAACAAAAGCGCAGACGAAGACGACAACGGCTACGGGTAAAACTTCGAATTCGACTTCGACAACAGCGGCGGATACGGAGACGGAGGCAACGACTTCAGCTATGGTGACAACGGTCGATGATGATTTAGTTTAAGCGTCAATACGTTTGGTCTTTTGGTTAGGGCTTTATAATTTTTGTTTACTTATATGCCTTTTCCATTTCTTGTATGTATATGTGCATATATGTTGTTTCTTCATTTGCTACACTTATACACTAAGTACAAACGCAGCTCTGTATATTATTAGACACTAAATGCACTTCTTTCTTTTTTCGATCGTTGGTTATTACTTATTAAATATTTTATATCATTTATTATTGTTATTTCTGTTGTGGATTTTGTTTTATTTTTGTTTTTTTTGAGTGAGTGAAACGTGCACATCATCTTTCACTCTCCAGTGCGCGCCAACGACGATGACGAAGAGAGGTATTATTTGAAAATTCTTTTTACAACTTTACACGACGACGCTCAAACAAATAATGAGCACCAAGGCAACTCACGCTAAACCAAAATGTACGCGAAGAGATAGATAAGCAAAGCAACACAAACCGGAGGCCGAGACAGAGACCGAAGCAGAGACAGCGACAGCGACAAAGGCAGGCACATAAGGTAAACTCAAAGCAAAGTGAGAAGTGCGGCAAAGACACCAGCAGCGGAGCAACCGAGTCACAACCAGCAGCGGTAATCGAACTGAAAGAGCACACGGGTGGCATAAATGTGGCATGGAATCATACGTATGCACAAAATGGTATGTAGCTCATACCTATCGGTATATGTATCGAATGCTTATGAGTACAGCATGGTGAGGATGGATGTTGGATCAAATGCGGAAGGAGCGGCTGCGAGGCTAACACGGCGACAAACGGGAAAAGTACACATGACGAACGAAATGAAAATGAGCGAATAAATATAATGAACGCGCGCGCCAACGCCACTGCCACAGCAGCTGCATCAAAAGCACTTTACACTAGAGTAGAATGAATTGAAAATTCATTCTTTTATCAGCAAACTAACATACCAACAAACCCATCGACCCAACAACTCAATGACTGGTCGCTGCTGCCATTCAACCATAGGCCCAACAAAAATTAACAGCAAGAAACAATATTCAAAAATGATACTACATATTCAAATAAAGACAATAAAAGCAACAAAAACAAAAGCCGAATAGCGTTATTATTACTTGTATGCTGTTGCTGCTATAAAACAAGAAACCTAACACTTTTGCCACTACAAATATGCATATTCTTGTTCCTACTCTCAACCACGTTGTTTTTGTATTGGCTGATACCCTTCCATTACATATGCATATGTATGTACATACATACAAATATTTCATTACCCCGTATAACTACAATATAGAGAAAAGGCCAAAATGTATAAAGGGATAAAATACAAAATAAAATAAAATAAAATAGTAATAACACAACCACATCCATACATATGCACACATCTACATACACTAAAAGGTAGACACAGATACTATTGCACACATGTAAACGCATTTGAAGTCAATCGTAATACGCGTTGCCGGGCGCGCTCTTAGCGCAGAGACACCCTAGCTAAAATGGATTAAAATTCAGGTACAAAAGTAATATACGCGAATTCAGTACATGCTGTACAGTGTGTTATTTTAGTACAAAATTACACTTCACAAAGCAGTTATCGTAAAACGCGGCGGAGCACGTACACAAAATAGGTAGAAGTAAAATTTTGATGAGACTTTTTTTATCTTGTTGTTGTATTTAAATTTTACTATTTGTTTACTTGTTCGTGGTACCAACGAATGAAATTAAAAAAAAAAAAAACAAAAAAAAAAAATTTGAATATAACAATATCATATCCCAAAATTCTATAATTATCTTCAATTAATATTTGGAAAAATTAGTAAATTTTCTGAATTCACCTGAAGTTGCTGTTGTTGTAGCAACATAATCATTCCCTATACATATATGGGGAATGCTGCTGAAGTGACAGTCCTTGACGGATTTAAATCCGGGTCGTTCCGATAACGTAGAACCGACTGTCGTGGGAACGCTTCACCTGAAGTATTTTCAATTGGTGTACATTGGCAACCTTGCATGGGAGAGTTTCAGGCATATCTAACACGGTACTACAGGAAAAATTACCAATCCCTGCATTATTTTGCATCCGAGCCGAAAAGAAAACCTGAAACCGGATATATATTATTTTAAGTTCACTACAGTTGTTCCATTTTGTTTGCTTGTAAACAAACAAGCGAAACAACAACAAAAAAGCTTTAGACAGTGAAACGACCAACCAAATCGCCAAAAAAAAATTTAAAAAATCAGGTATTATACTGCTACCACCTAGTATAGATGTGTTTCGGTTTTATGCAGTTTGATGATTTGCTTGAAATTCCCCAAACACTTTTCAGGAGTGCGTTTATAATAGTCTCTTTGTTTTGCTTAACAACACGCAAATAATTATACGCTTAATTTTCCCGTGTTATTTAGGTCAGACACAATACAAGAAAACTACTATTACAATTGGGGTATGCACAAAGGGTGTAAGTAAATGTCATTTTGATGTTTGTAAACAACAACCTATGAAATATTAAATTTGGTACCGGCTATTATTTTGTCTAGAATGTTCTGAGAACGAAAGTTATAGAAGTAACCAACGAGTTGTTAGTTAGAAAACAGCTAAGGGATGAGAGTAATCTGTTTTCTGTGCTACAAAACCCACAACTGGATTTCAAAGATAAACCTCGTCGCATTACAAATTAAATTTAATATCCAGGTTCATCAAAATTTAAATTATATTTACTTAAATTTTACCTTTTGGCATTGATTAATTTGTGCGTACGAATGGCGTTTTGCAACCAAACGTCATTTACGCTGTATTGAGTACATTCGTGAGGTTTTTAATACAGAACACACACTTTTAAGTGACGATCCGTGAATGGGCTACGGATCACGTAATTCGACCTCAGCTTTTGGATATGAAAGTGGTGTCTTAAGAAAAAGTCAATTTTCTTTTCGTTTTGCAAAAATACGAAATAAGTTTGGGAATAACAGAACAACATCTAAGCATTTACGGAAATAACACAAATTACACTCAAAATTTAAAACAGTACACTGTGCATCAAGCTAACATAGGAGCCACCAAGTGCACTCCCTTCTCATGTACAAGGATTTGTAAATGTATTCGCGCTCACTAAATGTTGGTGGCGGTGGCAGCAGTATTACCGGTGGTACTGTCAGCAACGGTGGCGACGACAAAAACAATGCAAACACAACAAACAACGTCAAAGAAGACTTAGCGACTTTGTGGTGCTACTTCCATACACAGAACTATCTGAGCTAAAATGAACGCTCCTCTCAATCTAAATGAGCATAAAAACACCAAGATTTTGTATATTCTATGAGAATTGAGTAAATGATTCTTTTTTATTTTGGGAGAGAAAAAGTGGCAGATTTTAACCAACAATGTATAAGCAATGGCAGGCTTAAAAATTTGGTTTAAGCAGAGTGTGAGAGCACCCGATTTGGTTTGGTAATTTCGTTGTTTCGACTAGAAGTTGTTAGTTGAGAGCACGGATGATGGTTCGGGTAACTTGGGTAGATGGCTCTTTGGTCGCTTTTCGAGCTCGATATGATGTACAAGTAGCGTTACGTTAATAAAAATTAACATAAGCACCACATATACATCTACATATTAAAATCGGTACTCTCATCGCATAGTCGATGTATAGCGAATGCAACAATAACAATAACACCACGAAGTGACAGCGACAACAAGGCAAATAAAATGTGGAAGAACCCCGCCGTAGAGAAATCCAAGCCGAATACGACACATGGTCGGATGTAAATACATGCATATGTAGGTGCGTTGTGAGGATAGGCAAAGATGTGAGGACAGTGTATACGCTTCACGCCTGGCGCTCCCACTTGACTTGGGTGATAGATAAAAGTGGCATCCACAGCAATAGTCACGCGAGTTCTTCGGTTGACTCGAATATGGAATTGAATTTAGAATAGTGAATTGATTTTAGTCGATACCCTGTAGAGAAAATTTAACTAATATACATTACTATTTTTTACAGGTACTCATTTAAATAAAAATAATTTTAAGCTAAGTCAAACTGTGGGAATTTAATTATTACTATAATTGGCACGTACACTTCTGTTAGGTGCTTGGCCGAGCTCCTCCTCCGAGCTGTGGTGTGTGTCTTGATGTTGTCCCCAAATAGAGGGACCTGCAGTTTTAGGCCGACTCCGAATGGCAAATGGTTTTTTATGAGGATCTTTTTCATGGCAGAAATACACTCGGAGGTTTGTCATTGCCTGCCGAGGGGCGACCGTTATTAGAAAAATCTTGGAGACGGAACCTACGCACTCTCCAATGGTAATCACCAACCCATTCGGCTACGGCGACCGAATGTGTGAATATAGTAGGTAAGTAAATTAATGACTAAAAAATATAAAATTATGTAAACTTCAAAGTATTTATAGAACAAAATTTTTGATCTGATATCGGCAAGGACACGATGGAATTATAAAAGGCGTGCTTATCCTTATGCATACACGAGTATGTATGTAAAGCATGTTAAAAAAACAGCAGAGGAGATTTCCAGACTATTTTCTGTAGAGATTTGAGAAATTTATAAGATTTTAGAATTACATATAATAAAAGCAGATGCTCTCTCTAAAAGGCCTAGGGCTACTCTTCGCTGTACCTACTGACCTACTTTGAGTCTTTTAAAAAACAACTACTAGAATATGCCACTGAGTGGTGTGAAGCGGAATTTGCTGGTGGTACGTATATTGAGGCGCTTGTTTTTTCTAGGCCACAGATACCTTTGCTGAAGGTATACTACAGTGCTGTCCGGAGACTCAGGCTTTACTTAGTCACAATACTAAGCTCGAATCTTTACTGTCGACTCCAATATGTACTCTATACTATGATCTGGGGTTGATGCCAAAGATAATGGAGGAGATATTCACGTTTTCTTTGGGGATTATGCCTCGGATTTCAAAACTAAGTACACGCAATACTGAAGGTTATTTGGTATACATAGGTGGAAATAAGCCATACGAATATAACTTTTTGGTTACAACGGGGCTTTCCTTTACCAATTTAGCACTCGCACATCGAAGCCACCAAAAGAAAATTGGTGAATATTTCACTGTTAATTAGGTGTCATAGAGCTATTCAATGAGCTATGAAATTGCATGCTTGAAATATTTTCAGAAATTCTGGGTAAAAAGCCGATTTCTTACAAATTTTATAGAAATTTTGAAACTTTACTTTATATCATTTTTGTTGTAGTATGAATGTACTTTTATAAAAAAAATTATTGAAATTATAAAGTAAAAAAAAAAAAAAAAATGGTGAAAACTTATCAATATATAGTGCACGCTTTCTTTTGACGTTGACTGTAGATACTGTAGGTAGGCCACTTCACTAGAACAAAGTGAGTGTGGAATTGTATGGGGCATCTAAAGGCACGATGTGACTGTATTTCTACTATTTTATGTTATTTAATAGAAGACACAAAACTATATTTTCTGATATGTGGAAAATCAACTGTGATTTTATGAAAGAGGAAAACAGAGTAGTTACGAACAAACCGATTTTCATGTTGGGCATGCAACTCGTACCCAAACACATTCATTCACCCTAATTTTTTAAGAATGAATGGAAAAGTTCGTACAATAAATAAAACATATTTATATGTAGGTTTACAAATAGAAAAGTTGAGGATCATTGGATATTTCTATATATGTACATAAATATTAGGCCGGGTCGATTTGTGGGGAGGCAAAAAAATCGCCCATTGCTCTGTGAAAATCATATTCTAGGGATCAAAATAAGAAACTTTACCGAAGGAACCATACCTCTAAAACGAATTCTGATGTCCCCCAATTTGGGTCGAACTTTTTAGTTTCTTTTCTATAACTCACTTAAGGGAGGGGTCTAGGGTTTGACTTTCAAAAAATCGATTTTTTGGAAATAGCTTTTTCTTATAGTAAATCATCTCAAAAATATTGTCCCAAAATTTCAGCTCAATCGGAGCAAAACTTTTGGAGTTATAGACGTTTTTGTCCCCACTCCTCTGCGACAGCTGCGAGCGTTTGGAGCGGAGCGTTACAAAAATGCCTTTTTTTCAAACGCGTTTTTCTCGAAACCACTTTTTCAAAGTCCGTGACTATTAGAACTTCAACAATATTTAACCGATCCTTTTCAAATTTGGTATACAACTTCTATATATAAAATACCTCCCCCCCCACTGAGAGATTTTTCACTTTTTTGTTTTACATTAAGGGCGGTTTCCACTTATACAGCGAAAAAATCAGTGAAAATCGCACTTTTTGCTTCAAAAACGCGCTGGCAACGTAAAAATGAAAAAAATCGGAGCCAGTGGGGGGGGAGGTTTTGGTGATAATTTAACCAAATAATTCTGTTTTTTTTATTTCAGGTGATTCTACAACTAGATACGATAGTCACCGCAAATCACCTTTTGGAAAAGGCGTTTTCGGAAAAGTTACCTCACCGGCTTATTTCCCGATATTTTCTTATAAAAATTTAGTACAATATTGTTGAAATGATGCTTTATAATGTACAAAAAGTTTAAATACATTTTCACTATTCATATCTCTAAAGCAAAGTCTCAAAAATTCATTAAAAAAAATGCTCAAACCCTAGACCCCTCCCTTAAATTAATTTTTTCATTTACATATGTTCTGACTAAATAAATTTCTTAAGAGAAAAAATAGATATTATTATAAATAAATAAAAATAAAGAAAAAACATAGCCATTAGCTGATTTTTTCATGTAAAGGCCAAAAATGGTGATATTTTTAAATTGGGGGACATCAGAATTTGTTTTAGAGATATGGTTCCTTCGACAAAGTTTCTTATTTTGATCCCTAGAATACGATTTTCACAGAGCAATGAGCGATTTTTAAATCGACCCGCCCTAATAAATATATACATACATATACGCAATATTAAAAGAATATATCACTTTTTTCGGGTTTGGGTGGGTTATTTGCTGTGTTTCAAATACAGTGCGCGTTAGGCTTGGAAAAACGGAGCTTTGCTGTGATTTTCTCGAAAAGATTACCTATTTTTTATGCAAATAGAGAAGAGAGTACCTATCAAAGCACCGACGCGTTTCAAAGAATTTCCCAACTTTAATAAAAGACGACCTAATATAAAAGGTCAAATATGAAGCTATGATTTCAGAGTACTGTGCTCGAGTAAGTATAGCTTCCACGATATTATTAAGTAAAGATTTAAAGAAGTTTAATCATTCACTATGGGTATGCTCGGAAATGCCGACCAGGTAATTAAAATACCCTCACAGGCATGCAAAAGGAAAAAGGTATAATATGAATTAATTTTGTTCAATGAAGAAGTTGACAACTAGAAAACGTTTATAATTTGCAATAGACTAAAAACAAAAATAGTATATAAATTTTTTTAATTATTAAGTGTCCCATTTGTGTGTTGCACATGCTCCAACTATATGAAGTATGCATGTATGTATGACACATAAAAAGCAGGTAAAACAATGCCCACATGCAGCTAGACTATCAGACAGTATACGAAGAATGGCAGACGAGTATAAACGAAAGTTAATATCCATAAAAAGGTATGCATGTATACGCCTCGCTTATATTAACAAAGAAAGTACCAAAGCATTTCAGCAGCAAAATGCTGATTACGATGGCGACGGCGACCGCTACAAAGATAGTGAAAAACGAACGAAATTAAACGTTCGAAACATGTAAATCAACATTTAACTTCACCTTCTTCGCGCACACACACATTCACTATCCGCCACACACGTCATAACATACATCAGGTACTACAAGTAAGACCACATATCACCGAATTCAAGCAAATGCGATGAGAGTAGCCGCAAGTAACACGCATTCAAGCCTAAGAACGGAAACAGAACAGAGTAACATGGAACAGTAAGAGTAGACTAAAATCAACCTATAGGATAATATGGCCGGAGCAACAGCAGCAGTAACAAACAAAAACGCAAGAAAACAAACAAACAAACTAATAAAAAATGAGCTACGAAAATGAAGAATACAAGCGAAAATACATTTTAAAATTGCCCCCGACGATATAAAGGGATAGCTTCTGCTGGCGATTTTACTGCAGAACCGAGCATTGATGATGGCTGATGGCTTGCTTCAGCTACACTTCAGCATGCTTACAAATGTCTTTGTTGTATTTTCTTTTCCTGTCTGCATTATTTTGTCGCCGCTGCCGATACAGATGCTGATGATGTGGATGAATGCAGATGCCGCCACCGCCATCGGCATTGCCAACAAATGGCATAAGAGGAACAGAGATACAAGGTACAATGTTTACGTACATGTAGTAGACTAGTGAGTGGTATACCCACCAATAATGCCTATTCGTGCACAATAAAATGTGGCCAAGTCGCAATGAGAGCGCCAGTCAAGGTATGGATGGTATTGTATGCCAAGTGTTGACCCTGAGAAAGTAAGAAGAGAACAAATACAAGCACAAAGGAGCAGTAATGGAAAGGCATATTATACATATATACGTATGTATGCCGAATAAGCTAATAAGTAATAGTAACAAGGAGTTATGTTATTATATATGGACGAAAAATTTATTATAAATCAAGCTAAAGGGGTAAACAATGGGGGCTGATCAATAATCTAGGCAACTATAATCGACTTATTTATTTATTATAAATACTAACATACACGTTAAAGAAACTGGTAACACACGGGTATCTTTTCTGCAATATTCCATTAAAGAGCTCAAATAAGGGAAGGCAGTTCATAAAACAACAGTTAGTTAATCTAGCAGGATAGTGTCGCTAAGAAACACGAGACAGACCTGGAGGGATAAAAAATAGCAAAAAACTGTTTTAACTAACGAAGGCAAAGCTCACTTTTATTCTAATGCATCTCCAGGTAATGTGTAATGACCTAAACGCAATTTCAAATTTCATTTCATTTCAAGAGAATGTCTACTGTGCAGATTAAACACAAAATATGCAATGTAAATATTTTAAACGAGCTTCTGGCATAGAAAACCATCTTACGGACGGAGGCTACCTAAAAACGTAAGCAAACCAATACCAATCATCTACCAAAATCTGTGATAATAAAGGTAAAAAAATTATGTCAGGGATCGGCTTGTTAGCCAATGATATCTATTCTTGCATAAAAATGAAGTGATCCTACTTATTCATTGATCAAAGAGCGATTTTGCATCTGAAATCAACCATTCTTCAAGTAGTTAAACAAAAAAGCCAAAATATCAATAAACCAACACGAACCGAAAAAAACGGATGTAGACAGAAATAAATAAGTTCTCTATTGAAGATCTTAATTCAAAACACGGAGTGTAGCCAACCACGAGACAACTATATTTTCTCATATGTGTAAGTTGTATTTTTTCTTTGTAGTGCAAGATTTGACGAATTCAGCCACCATATTCCAATGCAAAAAACATTTAAACAAAAAAATCTATGTACTACGTATGCACACATACATACATACATACGCACATACATATGTAGATGTGAAAAAAATATGTTCATAACCACATATTTACAGAAATAATTAAATGTTCGATTTATTACTTTCCGCTCAACGTTTGAGCATTCCAAACGAATTCGAGTGCAATCAAATGCAAACAAAATTACCACAAATGTAGTAAAGAATACAGTAGATAAAAATAAATAGTTGATATGTAAGTATCTACATATACTTGATAAATAATAAAATACGGTGAGTTAAAAAAACAGAAAATAAATAAATTAGCACAGTGATCGCACGTCAAGTTGAACAGCCACCACTATCTAGCATCATTTTCTGCTATTATGGGCATTTTACACTAGAACTTGACTGCTACCTTCATTAAAAAACAATGCTTCTCTTTTAAATTCTTTAATTTTCTGTATATGAAAGGTTTTACATCTCTCAATAATTGGGAAGGGCGCAAGTAACAATACAATTTCCAATAATTTAATTGGCAGTAAGAAAAATCATTTTAGTTTCCATAAGTACGCGTTAGCGATAGTGTACTCTATCCGAAGAAATCGGGACCATAGCCGAAGATTTGCAAATAACTAGAGAAGCAACGAGAATTGGAAAAGAACAAACACATTGCGTTTTGGTCAGCGACTTGCACTAACTTGTAAACACATACATACATACACATATACCTGCAAATGTAGATTTCGTTATGAAATAACTACAATTAGCATTTTATCATTTGAAGAAGTGGAGCAATTTGGCATTGTAGCCCACATATAAACATATTTACATGTATACTTGGGCGGTTAAATAAGTATTCGTATTTGATAATAGAAGACGTTCCTGAGGAAACTTGGTGTTAGCATCGGATGCTGCCGTCGTTTGATGTCAAAACAAATTTCAGACGGACTGAGAGGTTAGTTTGGATTTGGCAGCTATTCGATTAAGACGTGTTTCATGCTTTTCGCTAAGATGGGGAAAAATGCGAGGAAATAAAAGCCAAGTTGGATGCTGTCTATGGGGACCCTTCTCCATCTATGACCAGCTAGATATTGGTTCAACGAAACGTTGGCGAACATCCGTTTTTGATGAGGAGCGACCAGGACGCCCGGCAGACATGGTTGCTGAGGAAATCATTCAAAAAGTCCGCAAGGCCATAGGTGTGTCGACTGGGACGGTAATTAATACTATATTTTACATGATAAGTTGGCGATGAAAAAATTGACGGCACGATAGGTGCCGCCATTGCTCACAAGCAACAAAAAGCGGATGCGGCTGTTAACTTCGAAGCAGTGTTTGGAGCAATTTAAGCGAGATCCGAAGGAATTTTTGCGTCGAATTGTCACCGTTTAGGAAACTTGGATTCATCATTACACACCAGAAACGAAACAACAATCAAAACAATAGATTTCTCTCGGTGAATCTGCTCCAAAGAAGGCGAAGACTGTCCCATCGGCCGGAAAGGTCATGGCGACGAACAATCAATAGACAATACTACAGTGAGTTAATGGACCGGTTCCACAAAAAATTTGAGGAGCACGGCTGCATTTGGCGAAAAAGAAGGAACTGTTTCATCGCAACGTTCCACCAACACATTCATCCGGAATTGTCGCCGCCTAACTGCATGAATTGCTGCCGCACCTCCGAATTCTCTCGATCTGGCTCCCTGCGACTTTGTATTCATCCCTAACATGAAGAGATGGTTCGCGGGGAAAAAATTTAGCTCAAACGAGAAAGTCATCGCCGAGACAGAGACGCATATTGGACAGTTCGACAAATCCTATTTTTTATAAAGTTTAAAAAATGGCCACGGCGTTCCTTTCTACACGAGGACTATGTTGAAAAAAAAATGGTGTCTTCATTTCTAACATGGGTACTTATTAAACCCTCCTCATACATATACATAGACATGTATGCATACATCTGTACATACATGCATACATTTCATATCACTGTGAGAGCAAAAGCACGCCACGATACCAACGTTAGCACAGCAAGAAAATCCACGCAAAACCGTAAAATAATAAAAAATTAACATTATTGAAACGAGAGATTCTCAATAGTAATTGCTACTGGTGGGCCGCCTAACTAATATACTTACTTAGCCAAGCGAACAACCCACCAACCCAGCCCAACATAATGCCATAATCAGTTCTCCATGGTGGGTTTTTTACCAAAGTACAGTAGGTGTTTAGACACACTATCCAACCAATCACTACATAATCGACACCCGACAATCGCCCAAGGAACAAAGCAAAGTGGAGCAGAGCACAACACAGTACAGCACTATGTAAAGCACATCAATGTCGCTCTGCTGCGCTTTCGACTTTTGTCGCTGCTTCGCTATGAATGCTCGTACGATGTTTAAAATGGCCGGTTGCCAATGAGCTGCGATGTTTGCATTGTATTTAACTCGCCGCTGCTTATTGACTATTATACACTGTTTTATTGCCTAAATGTCTGATTGTCTAAAAGACTCGAGAAAGGTGTAGCCCACAAGCAGCGTCAGGAAAATCGTACACGTTTGTATGATTGTATATCATATGCGTGCGTATGTAGAGTACATATAAGTATTATACAGATGTATGCACGTAGGTATGTATGTACGACGAGTGTCAGTTAGATAGAAAGTGCCACTTGGCGTAGTAAGTAATAAATTTTCTAAATTGAGAGTGCTCATACATATTTTACTTACTCCTTCTTCTACCTCCCTCTTATTTAATGGATACATAAAGCCAAGCCAGTCGCACTCGTTGGTACAAATATTTTTTTGCTTTGTTTTTCAATGTTCGATTTCATATTCTATGCCGACGTGGAATCTCTTTTATAATTATTAGCAAGCACGGAATTAGGGGTTGGTTTGTGTAGAAAGCGACTCTGTTTTACAAAATGTTGTAAAGAGAGCAGCAATATAATGTGCCAATCAATGAATATCACTAAAGCTTATGTCACATATTTGAGAAAATTTAACTAAGGCGTCACTAGAACAGAACGGTGATTTTGAATATTTTCAAAAATATTTTTGTTTTTACTATAGTGCAATATTCACTAACCACTGAATTTTGTTTTTAAATAAACTTTCCAAATAAAATTTTAATATGCTAATTAGTGTATAAAATATCAATCGAAATGCAAATGTACATTTGTGTGTAAATATGTACCTTTAAAGTATTTTATTAGCACATAGAAATTCTATTTTAAGCCGATGAGCGTAACACGATTTCTTTTCGTGTCTTCGTACGAAAAAATTATTGTAATTAAAATGGCTTCAATTTGTTTAATATTGGTAACAATTAGTCCATTAATTTTTTTGCTCTTCATAGTGACTGCAAACGTTCAGAAAAAAATTAAGTGAACAAACTATGGAAAACCGGTTTTGAAGACAAAAATCACTCAATCACAAAGCCAGTTAAACCGTTGCCATGTTGTTTTTATAGTACATATAAGATAATTAAATGCTGTGGACTCGTTAAAATTATAAGAAGCCTTTTAATCCATGCGATTTTTTTTTTCATTACACCATTTTAATTTTTTTAACCAACAACAAAAATGAGTATCATCAGAATTCAGTATTTTTTTTCGACACTAAGTTGCCTAGACGCATATCCATCCAGCGCGTTGAATTAATAGCTCACTAAAATCAACATATACCGAAATTTTATGTGAGTGGCTTGAATTTGGTTACCAAACGAATTTTGTGCTAAACACAAAAAATACCATACGATCTTTTCATCAACATGAGGCGCTAAGCTAAATCCATCATAATATATTTATTACGAGATAGTTTTAAAATTTTCCCAATATATCCCATTTGGTAAATCTTTAAATATATATACGATTGCAAGTATGATTAATAATGCGTTCACATATAAGTAGATAAATAATAAAATAATCCTAGATAATAATGATAATTTTTGATACACAACCTTGTGTTTTCTATGTTATCGATAATTATTATTACGAATGTAAGGAGAAACATCAAAATAAAAATTAAATTAAATGGATGCCGGCAAAGAAAACAGGTCTGTAAACATAATTCTAATCAAATGTTTGTTAAATATTATTAATTATGGATTAATTTTGTAGAGAAAAGCGTGAGTTCATAAACGTCCTCTTGTCCTCTCATTACTTATTATAAAATGTAATATAGAATTTCCCATGCGTATTGCTGCCATAATTTTTTGCAACCTCAGTAAACGTCGCATACGGATTTCCTCCAACTGTTTATTATTAGAAGCCAATTGCGCAATTAAATTAGCTATCCTTCTCCTTGTATTTTCTTCATATCGTTAGTAATAATTAAAGAAAGCAAAAACTCCGAAATATTCCACCAAAATAATTTCTATGAAGAGAAACCTCTCAAAGCAGTATTGACAGCTGATTGTAATCTGCCATATGTGAACGGGTAGATTAATTTGGAGGATTTATAAGTGATTAATGCATGTGTAAACGCATTATAAGATAGCGAGAAGATTCTAAATCTAAATGACTTTTTCATGTAACATATGCACCTCTTTCGACTCTCTAATGAATTTCTTTTTTTAGAATACAACTTTCCCGTGGCCAGTGTCACCTAACAGTTACTGTAACTTTAAATAGGTTTGTCCTTGGTATACCATATTTAGCAGGCCTGTTGTGATCTTAGTCAATCCATCCCTTTCCTCATTTCCTTTGATCGGGGACATAGAGAAAAGATGATCGTCGGTTAAGCCATTGAGCGTAATGCCATTTTCAGAATGCAATGCTACTTTGTTTCTACTTGCGCGCTTATTTTTTATATTTTATTATTATTGAACCCATATTTAGTATGTGTACATTTGGTATCTTTTCCTGCCTAGTGTATGTAGAATGGGTAATTAGACCAAACGTCATCGACTCAATTTTTTGTCTATCCCCCTATCATCACACACGGGGATAAATATTCCATTATCTAAACTCCATCTATCCTCTGAAAATTATTATTCCGTTCAAATTCATGGTGTGCATTTTGATGATGACCTAGTCATTAAAAGGTTTGTCTGGCGACGGGACGACCGATATTATAATAAATTTTTCCATCTAACCCGGAACAGACCGAACTGTAGACATGAACTTTGTTTAATAGTTTTTGCAAACTTGGTCATACAATTTGCTTTGTCATGTAAAACACATGCCGATATTTCAGCAATGCAATGAGCCTAAGATTTGATAAACGGAAACAACTTTGAGACATACTGTAAGGTCTCGTTTTATGCAGATTATTTTTATGCGATTTTAAAGTTGTGCGGTTTGTATTTTATAAGAAAATTCCTTGGACGATCATCGCAAAGTTTAATTGTCGATTACATTGTTAGAAAAGAAAGAGCTACACAGCACGAGAATAAAGTTTGTGAAAATCTATCGCCTTTACCGCAAATATATATTGCAGATATGTCTCTTCTGATGATGAAGGTGATTTGAAATCACTTCGCAACGGTGCAAACCATTATCAAATAACGATAATGATTAAAAAATGTAAAACTATATGACTTTTCAATAAAATAAAATTAATTAAGTTGGACTAAAGATTTATTTAAAGCTTTTATATGAATTTCTTTCGGATATTCGAAGTCATTTATGAAGCATTTCTGTAAACTTTTTTATGCAGTTTTAAGTTAATTTTAACTCATTGGAACCGTATCCCTACTTTTTTAAGGCAAGTAAAGTCTTTCTTAATGCGGACTTTTATATGCGCCTTTCTGTAGAACGTATTCATCGCATAAAACGAAACCTTACAGTATTTACTAGATTTTTAGCGTGAATTAGAAAGAGCATCATTTCATCCCAACATTTCGATATTGAATAAGAAAAGCATTGATTGTTGTTTAAATAACTTCTACGATTGCATGAACAAAGGAATCACAAACGAGAAGTAACTTTAAACGAGCAAAATGTGGAGAATCTGATGATAAGTTCTTCATTAGCTAGTCGTTTTGGAAAAATTTCTAAGAATAACATATGCGCAAAAAATATATTATATATATATGCATGCCTATATATTTTAAACCATTATTCTCTGCATACATATGTACATATATACACCCATGGCCGCGCAAACCTTACCAGTAAATTTTTCCGGTTAAAAATGCTTTTCAACTGTAAATAACTACGGTTGAAAAAAAAAATAATTTAAATTTTTATTTTGATCGAAGTGCAAAATTGACAATTGACAAATGCATTTTAGGAGTTTGTGAGAACTCGTGCGTTAACCATAACGACTTAAAACATGTGCGCTAAATATAAGCAATTAACACGCCATCAAAAATGTATTGTTTTTACTTTAGAAAAAAAAATTCGCGAGATAGCGAGTAATAAATATACTCGTAAAAAGGGCCAGGATGATCGTTTGAAGCGTCAGAGTAAAGTTGAAACTAGGAGAAAGACATCACCCCGAACAGATGGTGTTAATCGTAGGGTTTGCTTAAACGCCCTTTTGAAAACTTTTTAGAAATTAGAAGGGACTTGGAGAAAAAACATAATGTAGTTATGTAGTTCTAGAAAATATTTGCAGATTTCAGAATATCGGATATGGCGCGGCCAGGAAATTATCCCGACTTGAACCTGATTGAGCATCTATGGCAGATGATGAAAAAGAAAATGATTCACCACAGCCCAAACTCTAAGGCAGAACTGAAAAAAATGTTTAACAAGGCATGGGAACAGGAAATTCCAAACGAAATTCTTAAAAACCTCGTTGCTTCAATGCCTGCCCGGGTCCTAGCAGCTATTGATGCCAAATACGGTTTAACTACATATAAGAGTATTTACTAAAATATTTGTAGATGTATTAATTTTTAGAAAGATTTGGTAATTAAAACTGCGATAATTGTGGAAAAAGTGCAAAAAGTGAGGTGGTGCGGTTTGTGCGGCCGCGACTGTATATCTGATAGGTTTTGGCTAGGCCCATAGAAGCCTCATTTTGTTAGTGACTTATTCTTAAATGAAAAGGCGGTAAGTGTAGCATGAAAACAAATACAATAAATTTAAATAACATGCAACAGTATGACTAACTTAAGCAATTAGGAAATCAAAATCTACATTTAACTTGGCCGAAATGTTTTTATTTTTGCGCCAATCAAGAAGGAATGTTTGTGTCATCCTTTTAATAAAATGGTTTAGTGATTAGCAAAGAAGCAATGAAGTAAATGCACTGAAAACTTAAAAAAAAATTGTTAAGTTATACAACTTCGACATGAGATGATAAGACAAACAAAATTTCTGAAACTTTCAGTGAAAATGCCGAGTTACCCTCGTATATACCATCATATAAAAGTAGATAAAAATCTTTAAATTGATTGGCGCACAGACACTAAAAAATTAAAAAATACTTTGCTTATATCCATATATGTATGTAAATATTTTAAATTATAAAATGAATATTTGTATCCTAAGCGATAAGTTAGTATAAATAATTTCATATGTATGTATATATATGTGCCCTTGGTACCACGAAATTGAGAGCTGTTTTATTAATTGTTGTATTTAGCGATTGCGGGATGAGTAAAATAGTGAAATATGATGGAGCTTGAATTATTTTTAGGGCTTTGTTGTTTGCATGTCTTAATATTTAAGAAAAATATTGAGAAAAATTGGCGATCATTACATTGTTCATACTAACCAAATACATGGCCAGCTTATTCAGATCCAAATTAGCCAACTGACTGACATCGGTTGTATTTAAGAAGCTCAACATTAATCCAATATCAGCGGCAGTGGGCATCTGTGCTGCAACCGTTGCTGCTGCTGCCTGCTGCTGCTGTTGTTGTTGCTGTTGCTGCTGATGAGCAATAGTTTGATGTTGGTGCTGTTGCATTTGATGTTGCTGCTGTTGTTGACTTCCAAGTTGTTTTTGCGGCTGTGACGTATGCTGTGGGTGTTGAAGCGGTTGAGAATGATGCTGACCACCACCACTTGACATGGCTTGACCAACAATATTCGGTACGTTAACAACATTAGAGCAGGTATTTGCAGCTGCTGCAGCCGCGGCAGCGGCTGATGTGCTGGCACCTGTTGATAACTGTTGCGGAGTTTGTCTTCCACCACCAACACCACCGCCGCTGCCGCCAGGGATATTATTATTCTGTTGGATCAGTGATTGCAGGCTACGATTGCCCGGCTCGACTGCATTCGGCTGCTGTAGTTGAGAGGTTCCTCCCGCGCTGACACCACCGCCGCCGCCGCCAGCAGCAGTGGCAGCAGCATTTTGCATCTGCATTTGCATGGATTGTAGGGTCGGCGTAGTGGGCACCGATAATGGCGGTGTTGACGATACCAATGCTTGCAGCTAAACATTTTCACATACGATAAAAAAAGGAAGAAAGGAGTTGGCAATTTGGACAATGAAATTTAAACGTTTTTTAATTTCATTTTATTGAAGGACATTTTGTGATGCGATTAATGTGGTTGATGATTTGATATTTTCGATTCTAGCGCACACTTTTATAAACGCCATTATTTCAACTGCAATCCCTAATAAATATTTCATTTTCACTTCTAAAGATTAATGTTTTCAGTATACCTCGATGAAGCTCTCATTTCACTAATCTTAAAAATTAGCCTTTACATTTGATTTTTTTAGCAGCACTTTTTAAATAATTAAAAATTTACTATGTTCACTAAAATACATAGCGGAGAGTATAATATGTAAATAAAAACAAAGTAAATACTGTAGTAATAATAAATTTGCTACGGTCTTTTTGACCTCGCGCAATATAAGTTGTGTTCATTGAATTAGCAGAGCATTCATTTGTTTGTTGCTATAAACAATTAGATTATTGTGTGTGTGTTGTTTTTTTTTTGCATTCTAAACCCTAATATTATTTACCAAAATGTACACTTTTATTGAAAGTAAAAAAAAAATATTAATTTTATACAATTATTTGAAATATGAAGCTTAAAATTAGTGATTTTTCTAGCGTTTCTGATGGTCACTAAAAACTCATTGATAAGCATTTCGCAATTGTTCTGTATAAAAGTTACTTGAGGTCTACCAATACCAGGCGATATAGAATAAATTAGTCCAGTTAAAATAATTGGCATTATTAATAATTGAGGCATCCCCACAGCGGTGGAAGTAAGGAAAGCATTGATGAAACTCGTTTACTGCCAAGACCTCTAATTAGAGCAAATCAAATTCTGAGGATCTTTCGAAAATTCTACTGGAAACAGCATTTCGGTCAACGATGAACGCTAGTAACTTTTCCCGTCATGCCTTAACGATTTCAAGTTTCTGAATTCAAATTTAAGTGCTGAATTCCGTAGTCCTTTAAACTGTGTTATATATGGGTATGCTAGCGCTCCAACAATTGCTGTTTTACTTTTTATGAGCGTTCTAAGCGAATATACTGGCAACATTGGCAACATCACGTATTCGATCAACAAAATGTTGACAAGTGTTTTTAACCACTAGCAAGCAAATACAAACAAAAAAATAACGGGGTGATTGAGACGGAGGACCGAAATATATTTAGTTTACTTATATTTACTGATTTTATAGTAAAATGAAGGGAGACTAGAACAAAGATGCTGGTCGTTTCCACGACAGTCAGTTCTACGTTACCGGAACGACCCGGATTTATATCCAGCCAAGGGCTGGCACTTCAGCAGCATTCCCCATATATGTATGGGGAATTTTTATGCTGCTACAACATCAAAGATGCTGGTCAATTCTTTGGAAACAATTTTCTAATAAAAGGTTTAGCCTATATTTGATCAGTTATAAAATAAGTCAAAATATCCATATTTCCTTCTAATTCTTCTATGCAAATTAACTTCTGCAATATTTCAGCAGATTATCAGCTGAGCGTCGATCACACAGTACCAAAAAAGTAACAGTGTGGCAATATTGCGGGGGCACTTAATAAAAGTGGCAGTATGGCAGTATTTCAGCACTTATAAATTCAGAGGCTCATGTCGTCCGAATGGATACACACGCTTCGACTCTGAAAGTATTCGAAGCGGTGCCAGCTGTTGGTAGCAGAGGAAGAGGAAGGCCTCCTCTGTTTTGGAAAGATCAATTGGAGAAGGACTTGGTTTCACTTGGTGTATCCAACTGGCGCCGGTTAGCACGAGAAAGAAAGAAACGCTCAGCTAGAGTGGCATAAGCGGTTGTCGGGCCAATCAAGAAGAAGAACCGTGTTCCAAATCCTAGGCTGAGTCTTTTCTGATGTTCGGTATTTATTTTGCATATATAGGTGAACAAAAATAACGGAGTTCTCTACAAATTTTTTCCTGGTGAACCAAACGCGCAAACAAAATTTGTGTGATGCCGATTTTAAAGACTTTGTATGCAACTATGACCGAATTTATGACACCTTGAACGCTACAGTTTTGTCAAAGGTTTCAGAATTTCACACAATTTGGACGTTAGGGCAAAAAAAGAACTTGTAGTTGGACCACCTTGAATTTCTTGTCCCGCAATCTAATAAATCTAGAGATCTATCCTCGGAAGCATTTATATTCAAGAGTTTTATTTAATTCTGATGGCCGCTATGTAAAAAATATCACAAAAACTAACACAATCGAATATTATTTCAAATTAAGTTTCATGCAGCTCTACTAGTTTAAGGAACACAACTGTCAGACTATGATTGCGTGATTGCTATTAAATAAATAACTAAAAACATTTACAGCCAAATCCAAAAGAGTACTACCCAATTTAGACAAAAATTGACACAATAGTTCAGCTACAATTGAAAAAGGATAGATGTACCCAAAAGTGGTAAATATATAAGATTATATTTTTATGTGTGCAACTCGTTAGAATCTGTACTTTACCTCGTTTAGATAAACATTTCATCGAATTTTAGTACTCTTTTCATTATAACATTTGATATGACATCGACCCGTTAAGACCGAACGAGTATACGGTTATATGGAAATGAGGCATATAATTTTACGGAAAGTGCTTCACTTACCTTGGCTTTCTGTTGCTGTTTCAACTCTTCTTTCTTATAATTGCGTTGGTACGCCGTTATGACACGCCTCAAACGCGTATTCAAATCTTGCATAGATGGCCACATTGTGGCATCATCAACTGCCATAGTCGTCGGCGGATAACTACTTGCAACACTTTCTTCTTCATCTAAGCCTACGGTGGTCGAATTAAGAGTGTCATTTTGCGTGTGTTCATAAGTATTAGAAGTAGGAGTGGGTGTTGTAATAGAAGCGGTAGCTGCAGTACGATTATTGCTTGCAGCATGTTCGGTGGCGGTAGTACTTGTGTTGGTGGCTGTTGCGCTATCGACAGCACCGACCAGCATGGACAGCTCGCTTTCAGTTTCAGTTTTATTTTCTGACTTCATTTCACAATCAGCTTCACTCTGAGCAATGGTGGCTTGAGTAGAGCCATCACCACTTTGTGTAGGCGACGTCGATGCTGAGGGCGCCGTTGTATCAGCTGAAGTTGATTCTCCACCAGCAATGGCAACAGTAGTTGTCGTAGTAGCATCAGTATCAATCTCCAATTTAGCCTCAGCTATTGTTTCGTTTGTTTCCATCCCAACTGGTGCAGTTGTTGTTGATGCCTCAGTTGGGGTGGATGACGAAACACCATCTATTACCATTGCTGTCGATTCATTTTCAACATCCTCAACGGAGGCATCTGCATCTGCATCATTTGTTTCGTTTGATTTATGTTCGATTGCAACTGATTTTTCTGATTTATCTTGGTTTCCAGAGTTTTTAATATTATCAAAGTTTTCGACATTTGCCTGGTTTTCTTCAGACTCTTTTATTTGTTCCGTTTCTTTTTCAACTGTCTGATCCTTATTAGCTGTGCCGGCGGTACCATCGACAGGAGCCACAGGGTTCGCAGCGATGACACCAACACTACCAACGTCAGCGGCTTCACTTTTCGCCTGTTTTTTGCTCTTACCCGATGAACTAGGTCGCTCTGGATCGAGTGAGTCTTTGTTGTCGCCTGCTGTTAGTTTGGTGGAATCCGAGTCTTTGGTTGTTGTGCCATCATCGTCAATTTCTTCTGTATCTTCATGTTTCGAGTTTGCATCGTCTTCGTTTCTGCTTCGAACGAAATAAGAAGTAAATCGTCTTAGATTTGATAAAAAATTTAAGTTTCTTAATAAAGATATAATATATTTAAAAATATATGTGTAATTGGACACAGTAAGTCATGCATAACAATTCGAACCACATCAAGAGTTTGCTAACAGAGATGACATCGAAGATGGATTTCAAAAATTTATTTGAATAAAACTGAGGTGTTTAATAGATACAACTGTCATGATAGCAAGTTAACATTTCTGAATGTGGATCTATGCAAGTATTTGAAACGTTTAAGTGGAATGCGATTAATGAATTTTAATAATACATAAATAATAATGATGTGATATGTGATATGATAAAAGTAAAATTTAGAGTCCAATTAACATCACTCTACTAGAACTAAAAGGAGCATCGAATCAAGGAATGGTATGCTGATCCACAACTTCGAATCGTGTTTACGAAATAAAATTTATAAAGCATTTAGGGCAAAATGGATACGAGTACCTTGCCCTAGTTCAACTTCAAACAATCCGCGAGGGAGTGAGCTCTAAACTGTTACATGTAAATTACAAACTGATGTTTTACATATATTTATACATTTTATATACACATCACAAACTTTCGTTCCATCGTTTTCGGTTGTTCCAGTAGCGCTCAACCCAGTCATTAGACCGTTTTTAGCATTCAATTTGATAGGACTCCAAACTATGTAGCACACGAAAATTAATTTGAATTGAACTGTATTCAGTGTTTACTCGTATTCAAAAGTGGGTCATGCCTAACAAAATGAATAATGACATAGCCAAAGTTTGATATACTGAAATTACAGACATAACCGAAATACATTTGTGCGGAACAGTTGCAATATCCAAATAATTTCGGGTGTTGGTTCGAAGTACTTATTTTGGACGTGCAGCATCAAAACTTACATATGTAGGCCCGATCACATGGCTTATGAAACAGAGTCTCATAAAAATCAAATGCTGCTAGAGAATGGATAGCCTAGAGCTACACAACCGAGACTAAATCTGTCAAAACTATATACGCATACTTTTTTGGATTTTCCTGTAATATTTCATTGCTAATATTATATTAATTGTTGCATATAAGAAGTAACTTTCATATATCTCGGACCTTTGTGGTGTTCCATACGAATAAATATATTTTCGCTTAATATTTATAGCTTTTTTCTAATGTAAACCTAATCTGACTATTAAATTGAATCTCTCTATAAATTGTGATTAGTATTTAATGCACAAGTTCATATAAATATATTCGTACAATTTTATGGTTAGTATATATCGTATTAGACACTTACGTCGGCAAATTCGTCACTGCCGTATCATCACCGGCACCAACATGACCCACAAAACATAAGTTCGGGTCGGCACGTATCTGACGGTACATTTCACATCCATGCTTGTATGTTCCGACCAAAAGACTCTTATCACAACATACGGGATTCCACCATGATGCTGGCACTTGATCTGGCGTTGCAGGCGGGCGAATGGGGAGCTCGCTACATAATAACATAAATTTTTTGTGATTATACATAATGCGAATGTGTTGTATAAAAAATAGTAAAAACACAAAAACAAACAAAAAAAAAAAAAGAAATTTTGCAACAAAACTGAAAAAAGCCAAAATAAAATTTTACAAAAACAAAAATAAACCAAGTTTTTTTTAATAATTGAAGAGTTCAAAGCCAATTACTACGTAAAGTTTGAAAATGTGACTAAATAAATCAAAAGCACTAACAATCCAATTATTTCACCAGAATTTTAGTATAATAAATTTTATCGAATTTAAATTTTAATAGAAATAAATACATTTTCAACTTTTGTATCAAAGATTAAGAATTTTAAACTTATTTAATATTTCAATAATCAAGAAACACTATCCGTAGCTTCGAATTCCCTGTTCGCCTGGCACATTTTCTCTTTGTCACATATCTTACGCTTTTTCATATTACCTTTTTATGTTAGTTTCTGTTTGAGAGAAGGCGCGATAGCTACACGATGAATTTGTATATATACGTTGAATAAAGAAATTTATTGTTTCAGTTATTGATGGACTAATTAAGCGATCGACTGATAACGTAGGTTTGTATGTATTAGGCATGAAAGCGATTGAATCAATTAGCACTTTAATTTTAATTTAGTAGCAATTCAAATAGTAGTAGTAGTAAAATTATATTTATTTTACAAGGTAAAGCAACATCTTAAATGCATAAAAATAAAAGCTAATATGAATACTAAACGAATGGAAAACACAGAACAGACAATTAATGAAGTATCACTGAACGAGAACATCGAAAGTAATGCAAATTTCTTTAGGCATCTGAGTACATAGCGTGAGGCATTGAAGAAAAAAATCATAATACATATGTAGTATATGAATGTACTGATTAGCTTAAGATTTGCTATTTTTTGTTTAGAAAATCCATCACTAGTGCAGATTATATATAATTTTTAACACCTTTTAATTTAAATTGGTAATAAGTTTTAACTTTTGATGAATCACTGAATTGTGGTGTAGCATATTAGTATTTTTAACAATATTCTTTTGTGATTTTGACAATAAATTAATTTTTTTTATTATTTTCGAAAACGCACATTTAATAATTATACATTTCAAAATAAAGCTCTGTAGTATGAATAAAAGCAATACATTTTTAGTTGGCATTAAGCTCTTAAAACCTTATTGAAATCAATCAAGAAATAGTCAAAACAAAAGAAACCGCTTTAAAAAATAAGCAAATGAAGTTGCCATTGTAAAAAATGCATAATTTTGCTCGGAACATTCTGGCAGAGAAAACAATGCGTATACAATTAAAACAAAATGAAACGAATAAAATACATTTAAAAAAATTCATAGTTTGAGAAATGAAGTTAACAAATGATATGAAAGGAGAGCAGTAGATAGTTATGCAATACAAAACGTTTTGGAAGACAATTTTTTGGAGAATTTTCGGTTACCTGACGGGTGTGTTATCTTTGATTTGTTGCACTAAGTCGCCAATCACCTCATGTTGAATGTAATAGAGCATACGTACGCGCAGAAGGACTCTGAAAACATATTCAATGCAATGCAATAAAGTAAAAAACAAAAAATCAAATGAAATGAAAATCAATCAACGAAATTATGTGAACCGAAAAATCGTTAAATGCACACAAGTTCACAGTAAAGATGTTTACAAAAGTAGAGAAAAAAGAAAGATTGAGATAGAATGACATTAGTGTAAAATTCCATAGTAATTTGGGCAAACAAGCTTTCGATTCCACACGACTCACTTATTCGCGTGTCTGCTCAAATGCTTTTTATAAGCACATTCCAAAAATGCATCCGCATCGAATTTCTCCTGCTTGCTCCAGTGATTTGGATCGGTGAGCGCATTTTGACTGGCGCTGGCATTTGGATTTGAAGTTGATATCGGTGTTGATATATTCATCGGTGGAGTGTTGGCATTAGTTGGTGATGCTGTGGCTGATGTGGCGGCGCTTGTACTGGCTCCAGCATCCTTCTCACCCTCGGTTTTTGCAGTTTGAGTAGCTGTTATAGCAGCGGCAGCCGCTGCAGCTGCAGCCGCATTCGCAATTTCTTTCTGTGCTTTTCCGCCATTCCGACCTGTAACGATTAGCAATTGAACATCAATTAGTTCTAACAATGCCCGGACGCCCAAGTAAACAGTTGCTACTTTTTATGCTGAAACCTACACGGATTATTCACTTCTAATATACAATATTTACATTATTTATACAACTACAAATATATACATAATTTTCATTTCTGTGGATGTTTGACAAAACTACATAATTGAGTTAAAAAATGCTTGCCATTAGATATATATTCTTGTCTTAATTTAGTTTGTTTTAAGATGTATTCTACAGATACACATTAAAACACAAATTTCATGCTCGACAAGTGGAGTTTTAAGTAGTTTTTTCAAAAATCTACAGATTTAAGCGATTTCATGTAAAGTATGTGGTTATTTTGTAAAAAAAGTATTCTACAAATACTTAATAGGAAATAAAGAAACAATACACGCACATCGTTCATTAAAATCCAATAGAGTATAAGTGACTGGAATTTTATAATTTAATACAGATACAACTAAGGAAAATAGCGATTTCTGCAATTTGCAACCATTAGCAGCTCACACACACGCACACAATTTTCTTTTCGTTGCACACGGCGAAAACGTTTCATTGCTCAGCCTATATTCGTTGAAATGTTCGTGAAGTCCATCTCAGTATTCGAGCATTAATAGAAATGTTTGTTTTTGTTAATTTTTTATTGGTTTGAGCGTGCGTGCGCGCATTAACTACGTCCGTGCAGTTAGAGTGCGTGTTTGTGTCTTTTCACCATACCTTTTGCATTCCTACCTCGTGGCACCAAATTATGTAGGCCACTATGATCCCTGCTGATCTTCTGCACCTCACCGTCCTCAGTCGGAGTAATCAGATCCCAAATGAAATTTTTTATTTTCTCATCACCTTTATAAACTTGCAGGCAATAGAGCAGCTGCAAAAATAAACCAATGTACAGCTGTTGTTGGAGAAAATATATTAATGAATATAATTACAATTATTCTGGAGCAGTCTTCCACGTCCATTTCACGCCAACCACGTTTAAATTGTCCTAATTCAAGAATTTCAGGCCAACGACCCCAGCTTAAATTAGAAAAAAAAAAAAAAAAAACAATGAAATATATTTCAACTTGCAATAGTGATTATTTTGATTAGTTGTGGTGTCACAAAGAACAATCAGTGTTTGAGAAGATTTTTACTCAGCGAAAACCTAAAGTTTTCTCAATATTAGCATGGTTGGTCATCATTTTGAAAAACAATAAAGTGAACTTAGACATAATTATTTCTTAAGTGTCGAAAAAAGTAATGAAATACAATAAATATTATTTGCTGAAATATGAAAGTAAAGATAATAAGTATATTAAGGAATAGATTTCATTTATTAAAATTAAATTCAATATTTTGTACACTACTCTATAAAAATTCCCTAAATGTTGCTGCAATTGTACGGGCACTCTTGCATTGAATGTTTTTCCGAATTTCTGATTACCTGTTTTTGTAAAAAAAAATTGTGTAACTGCGATCGTTTTGATATACACATAGCCCATAAAGTCAGCGTATCTTTGCAAATATATTTTAATTGAATAAAAGCACATATTTTATTTATTTATTCTTTCATTACATTCTAAGTTACAAAAGCAAAAAAACTTCATTGTTTACATAACGGTAAGTAATTGCAGCAATATGTAAGTGTAGCAGCCAGAAAGTTTGCGTACAGTTTTTTTTTAATAATACCATCACTTTAGTAGGATTTTTCTTTTTGTTTTTGCGCATTTCTCTATCATCATTTGTTATTATGATTGATCGGTTAGCGAACTCAGTTGCACGCTTTATTTAAAAGTTGTAATAATTTGAAAACATGGAAACCAAAAAAAAAAGAAGAAATTAGTCTTTCAGAAAGAAAAATATGTATGAAATTGTGTAAAGGATCTATGTGGCTTCCGGAATATTGGCAAAGCTATTGGAAGAACCGTTTGCTACGTTTAGCGCATAGTAAACAATTACAAACAAATAGGGATTTCGCTTAAGCCCAGGTCTGGGCATCCAAGAACACTATCGGTCCGAGAAGAGCGCAGCATAATCAATATGACAAAAGTTAACCCTCGAATTACATCATAAAAAGTTGTTGAAAACGTAAACCAAACATTTAAAAAAGTTTGTGCGGAAACTGTTAGAAAAATTTTACATAAATTTGGATATAATGGCAAAGTCGCTCGAATAAAACCGTTCATTTCAGTTGTGAACAGAAGAAAACGCATTGATTTTTTCTAATATATACTCGTTAATAAAAAGCCAGAGTTTTGGAAGCAAAAAATTTTTTCAGACGTAAGTAAATGTTGGTCTTGAGAAACAAAATCTTGTTGGTACAGTCAAACACGGCGGTGGTGCAGTTATGGCGTGGCGATGCATGGAAGCAAGTGGTGTTGGCCAGTTAGAATTTATTGAATCGACACTGCATAAATAGGGGTATTTGAACATTTTATAAAGGAATTTGACACAGAGTGCTGAAAATCGTGGCTTATCAATAACATTTTGGTTCGAACAAGATAATCTCCCAAAAACACACAGCTGAGATCGTTTAGCTTTAGCCCTTGTAAAGCACTCCAAAACAGTTCAACAGACCCCATTACTCGCTTGATCTGAATCCCATTGAGCATTTGTGGGATCTATTAGAAAAATGAATCGGCATTAACATATGTAACAAGTAAAGTGGCTTTGCGAAATGTTATGCGGCCCGAATGGGCGAAGACTACAACTGAAGAAACAGAGAAGTTAGTAAGCTCAATGGCAAATAGATTGAGTGAAGTCCTAAAACACCGAGGCTATCCAACGAAATTTAAATTTTTGTTTTTGTATATTATTTATAAACCTTTTTCCATATGTTTAAAACCTGTACGCAGACTTTGTGGTTGCTATATTTCCATGATGCTGCAATTACTTACTGTTATGAAAACAACGAAGTGAAGCACATTTTTTTTATTTCTTTTGCTTTCGTAACTTAAAAATTTAATGAAAGAATAAAGAAATAAATATGTTTTCAACTATAAAATATATTGTGTTTTTACTCAAATTAAAAACATTTGTAAAGTGTACGCAGACTTTATGGGATATGTGTATGAACATATCTTGTTTTTGACAAATGCTCTATGACAATACGAAGCAACTCAATTGTCGCATACTTTTTCCCATCTAAAACCAACGTTAACACGTTGAATGCCATGGAGGTCACCGGTGACCGGCACCGGTGACAAGGATTGCAAGAAACATATAATTTGACTAATAGTGTCATATAATTTGCAATAGTGTAATTGATATAATGTAGTATAGAACATGCAAAAATATTTTATTTAAATATGAGAAATGTGTGCTCGTATATAAATTTCATATACACCTAATACATATGTTTCGCATACTAACAAATTCATGTTGGCGCCACGGGCGATCGGAGTGGCATTCAACGTGTTAACGCAACATATTGGATTATTTCAAGATAAATTAAACACACGCATTACGCGTCTTTTTATTTATTTTTATGTGTCTACTTATTGCATTTAATTTCTTTTCATTTTTCTATTTTATAAAATATGCATAAAATAAAAAAAAAACACTACTTATTAATGTTTGTTTTGGCTGTATGTTAAACCACTTCGCCTTGAAGTTAATCTTCAAATGAAGAAAAATAATAAATAATCAAAATCAAAAATAATAAATAATCAAAATCAAATATTCTCTTTTTGTTTGAAAAAATTTTGAAAAAAAAAAAACGAGCTGTTTACAAATAGAACGCATAATGTCCATATATAAGTCTGAGGAGGAATCATCTGTTTTGCGCAACAACAGCATATACGCACACGCGAAACTACCTTTTCAATATAATGAAAGCGCTGGAGATTTCGCTTTAGAAACATTCATCAACAATCTGCAATTGGACCTTTATAGGTTAATGAATGAAGAGGCAAAGAACGAGTATTTGGAAAAATATGATGCTTTAGATATGTTCACGGCCGTTCAGGAAATAAACCACGAGTTAGCTTCAGTTAAATTAGAAAATCACTTTCTTACGGATTTTCTCGAGCGGAACGATCCGAAAATGTTGTTCGGTCTCAAACAAAGACGTACCACTGCAGAACAGCAAAGGCGTTTGACAACGGCTTCAATCTCCGCCGCAAGTGCACATTTATCGATCGCAACACCACGGCGCTCAGTCGGTTCCCGACCCTCTGAGAATATGTCCATTTACAACACAAGTCAATCAAATTACACTGGTACTTCAAAGAAAGGTGGACTGCTAGATATGCACGGCGGACAAATGGACTATCGGCTAAATTACAAAGCCAAATGTGATATGGCGGAGAAGGCTACAACCGAAATTGAGAAACGAGTCAATGAGATGGAGTCTAAAGGTACGAAAACAGTATACAGTAACAGGATTGTAACAGTAATAGTAATTGTATGAATCATCACCTTAATACACTTGCATTTCACTTCGACGAATATGTATAGCAATGCAGGGAATTAAATTTCTGAATGCTAGAATCGAGGAGTTGCAATTCCGATACAATGAAACCGAGGAAACAATCATGAATTTTCAACTGCATTTTCTAAACGATAAACAAGATCTTTTATTTTTGGAGACCGCTGGTGAAAAACAGGTAGAACGAAAGTTTCGAAAGTTCGTTAACAATTGGCTGAAAAACGCTCGTGCACTTCTCAGCACAATGCGCCTGCGTATCACAGCGCTAAACGAAAGTTGCCAACAGCTACGCAGTGATCTCATTACAAAGGCAGACCTTAGCGGCATATTGAGTGAAGTGGATTTTGAACAATTGATAATAAAGCGAAATGAACTACTGAACTCACTTGACGAAAAAAACGCACATATGGCTGGACTGAAGAGCGTTACGGGTAAAGCATCATTGGCCATGTCCGAAGAAAAGAAAATCATGATGAATCTTGAGGAAGAATCAAAATCAATTGCGTACAAGACGATTGATATAATTAAAAACGTTTCGCAGCTTGAAAGGGAAACCAAATGCGTTGAAGAGGAAAATAAGAAGGAGTTGAAAGTGCTCCAAACACTAAAGGAACAATTGGAACTCTACCAGGCACCTAGCGTATATCAGTATGTTGAAAAGAAGGACGAATTGCTGATGCTGGAAAAGGAGGAAAAAATGTTGCACCGAAAAATTTACATATTAAATGTAAAACTTAATAATGTTTCGAATCGTTGTACAAAAATGAAGGGACACAATATTGGTTTGTAGGTTGAATGGTTGATGACCATTATTACATATTTCCTTACTAAGTTTTATGCGAAATATATTTATCCATGACCTTCGCGATCAGTTTTTCGTGCACTTACCCGAATGATAAAAGTCCCTTCTCGACCTTAAAGCATTCAGACTTGGCCCAATTGCCGTACTGTATTTCATCCAAGCCTAGGGAGGCCAAGGCGTCACGTTCCCTTGGTATGTACTCATCATTAATGCTCGTCTTTTTTTCACGTTCTCGCTCACGCATTCGTTTCTCTTTGCGGCGTCTTGAACGCAAACCTACAAGAAACAGTTAAAAACGTGCATTTTTAATATCGCATAACTTTCAAATACAACAATGATATTAAAATATAAAAATAGTATTTTTAGCTGTTCATGTTGATAAAGTATATTTGAAGCATACTTGAAAACATTTTTCATACTTACTTATGCCTCCCTCT
Source organism: Anastrepha ludens (assembly GCF_028408465.1). Classification (NCBI taxonomy): domain Eukaryota; kingdom Metazoa; phylum Arthropoda; class Insecta; order Diptera; family Tephritidae; genus Anastrepha; species Anastrepha ludens. The sequence goes on from NC_071501.1 coordinate 61,741,213, forward strand.
TCGTCACTGTTCTCATTGGAAGAGTCATCTGAATTAATTTCCATAACATCCTCATGGCCATAGCGTTTAATTTGTGTACGCCTTCTAGGTTCAGATAACACGAGATCTTCGGTTTCATCACGTTCACAAGCATCCGGATCAATATCCGCTTTCTTAGCCCACTTTGTCCAGAAGTCGGGATCGTCGATTTTAATATCCGATCGATTACCAGATGCAGCAAATGAAGCTTTTGAAAAAGTTGATCCCTTTTCAGATTCCATTGTAATAACCTGTGTGCGTCGTTTCAAAATCGAATCGATATCTTCTTCACAAAACTTATCTCCGGCGTTATCATCGTCCATCACAGCACCGTAAGCGCCCTTTCGCAACAAATCTTCAATTTCCTTTTTTGAAAGCTGCCGATTGCTACCGTCCTTGGAGTTTTGGGTATTCATTGATTGCAACACCGCTTTGTCCAATCCCAATTTAAGTGAAGCCTTATCGAACATTTCACGTTCGTAAGTGTTTCGGCAAAGCAAACGATAAATCTTTACCATTTTACGCTGACCGATACGATGGCAACGCGCTTGCGCTTGTAAATCGTTCTGTGGATTCCAATCCGAATCATAAATAATAACTGTATCGGCGGCAGTCAAGTTAATGCCCAAACCACCGGCTTTAGTGCACAACAAGAAGACAAAACGATCAGAGCCGGGTTTAGAGTAGCGATCGATAGCTTCTTGACGCAAGTTTCCACGTATGCGACCATCGATACGTTCAAACGGATACTTTCTATATACTAAATAGTCTTCCAAGATATCGAGGCAGCGCACCATCTGACTGAAAATCAACACCCGATGCCCATTCGCTCTTAGTTTTGGCAACAATTTGTCAATTAACACCATTTTACCAGCTGATTGTATAAGATTTTTGTAGTACGACTCGGGATCATCACCATGTTGCGCTCGAAAATCGTATTGTATCTGCTCTTCGGCACCATTCAAAAGATATGGATGTATACAACATTTGCGCAACTCCATCATTGTGTTCATGAGATTGGGTATGTTCGCCGAGGTTGTACCTTTCTTTAGGAAAGAGAAGTTCTGTTCCAAAATACCACGATAGTATTTCTTTTGTATATTTGTCAGTTCTACCTCGATGATAGTCTCCTCCTTTGGAGCAAGCGATTTTTCTACATCGTCTTTGAGACGTCGCAACATCATTGGTTTCAATAAAGCCTGCAATTTATTCACTTCCTCTTCGGTACGCAAACTACCGAATTCCGACATGAAGTCATCAGGACAAGAAAATTGACTCGGCTCGAGGAAATTCAATAGTGAAAATAGTTCACTTATGTTATTTTGCAAAGGTGTGCCAGACAGTAGTACACGGTGTTCTAAATTTAATTGCCTCAGCCCCTCAAGCAATTTACAATTTCGATTCTTCAAACGATGAGCCTCATCGATTACACATAACCGCCAATTGAACGATTTCAAATCCATGTGATCAGTCACAATCATTTCGAATGTCGTAATTAGTACATTGAATTTAACAGGCTCTTTTAGTATCTTACCACTTTCAGTTTTATAATAAAATTCATAGTCTTGTATCATTTGTTTGCTTGTTACTGATCCATGATAAACGACGACGTTCATATCGGTCCAACCTTCGAATTCGCGCTGCCAATTTGGAATAGTTGATAATGGTGCAATAACGAGGAAAGGACCGCGAATGCCGTATTCATACACCGAATGTACAAATGTTAAACTTTGTATAGTTTTTCCTAAGCCCATCTCGTCAGCTAAGATACAATTGTGCGAGTTATACCAAGAAAATTTTAACCAATTCAAACCTTCTAATTGGTACGGACGTAAAGTGTTGCCACTCTTATAAACTGGGGTCTTTTCTAGTTTTTTCCATTGCTCAGGGTGTGGACGTTTTTTGTTCTTCCACTCGGGGCGTGGTGGTAATTTATTAAAACGCATATATTGCTCAATTTTATCTGCATCCACGTCTTCTTCCAACTCCCATGTGCAATCTTCGTAGGCCAAGGACTTCCACTTCACTAAATAGTGCTTCGTGGTTTCGCCCGTGTTTTCATCTGTGTGGACAGACATGTCCAGCACGCGGTCGACTTCAACAAAATCGGGGTTGAAGGGGTCTTCTTCAATGCTATCGAAGATGTTCATTTGTTGTGCTTGCTTCTGCTGGAAGCGACGAATCTTAGCAGTTACTCGACGGTCTCCTTTAAAGAGTTCCTCTTCAGTGCGCCACTCGCAGTGAAGATACGAGAAGTTTCGATATTTCACGAAATATTCCTCCACGTCAATGTACACAGGATCTGGTTTAAATGAGCTCGAATCGGCGTCTCTGCTATTATCTTCATCTTTATCTTTGTTATCAGTGTTACCTTTCTTATCTTTGTAGTCCTCCTCTTTATTATTTTCATCACCTTTGCATTTGCCTTCATCAACAGTTGTATCCTTTTCGGACCTAGAAACGTTGTCACTATCTTTTGAAGCTGTTTTATTCTCCTCTGATTCCTCTTTAGCCGTCACTACGCCTGTATCCTCTTCAATCTTAGGTTCATCATCAACATCCATATTTTCCACTTTCTTCAAATTCTCTACATCTCCTTCATTTTTTACCACTGCATTAAACATTTCCGTTTCATCTAACTTGTCAACAATACTTTTTATAGATCCATCTTTGTCTTTGCTATCTTCTTCCTTTATCTCTTGGTCAGCATTTTTGATAGGTACATCATCACCTTTATTTTCATTGCTTTTAACTTCTAATTCCTTAGAAAACGTGTTTTCTTCAGACTGCCGTTCCGGCTCTTCACTTTCAGTTTCTTCTACTTCGCCGTCGTCGCATTTGGCAACAGGCATGGCTTGCTCATTTTCATCGATATTCATTTTCTCAGACTCCACTTCGGGGTCCGCTGGATTTTGGATACCCTTATTCTTTTGGCATTCGTTCTTTTCACTTTCCTTTTCCAATTTATCATCATCCACCTCCATTTTTGATTTTTCCGCGAATTCTTCTTTCTCTTCTTTCAATTCTTCCTCTGCTTTATTTTCATTAGTCTCCTCAGACTTTTCGTGGCTTTCATGCGTCTCTTCTTTATTTACTTGTATCTTCTTTTCCTCTCCTTTGAGCTGTTCTGAAGGTGGGTCCGGTATTAATTCTCGTCGGCCCATACGAACCGCCAACACGTATTGTACAACCATGCTGTCTTCATCTCCAGTATTAATATATACATAGTTGGGTTTAGAAGATATTGGTGGTAGAACCTCTAGCACTGATTTGTCCTTCTCTGTCGCCGTGCTAGAACTCGCCTCCGTTGCAGTTCCATCTTCAACTTCACCTGATACTGCTTTCTCTTCGCTTCCAACAGTTTCACCATCAGCTCCCAAGTTTACTGCACCTGTGTCCACCTTCTCTGCATCAGAAATCTGTGGTGCTACACCTGTCACAGGAGCTGCTGCTACCGCAGCCGATCCCTTCTTTTCTTTCTTAACTGGAGATGTTATCAGGGACGAATCGTCATCTGAAAATCGCAGCATTACATCATCAATATACTTCTTTCGCTGGGTGTTTCGGGAAGAGCGTCGCTTATTCGTATCCGTTTCGGAGTCGGGTGGTGGCGACGGCGGTGGCGTACTTGCCAGAGTGTCATCTTCACCGTCCGATTCGGGTACAATTCTTCCCCGATTACGGCGCTTTTTAAGCGCCCTTGCAGAGAGTGTACCCCTACGACGAGTTGTATACGTCGCGTCATCGCTATTATTACCACGATTACGTCCACCCGAACGTTTCTTACTTCGCCGACTTGGTGTTGTTGTGGCGTCGCCTGCAGAATCAGGCACTGAGTCCACAGTCTCATCGCCAGCCTCCGTAGACTTTTCATCATCAGCGTTCGCCCGCGTTGTAGGTATTTTTGAAACCGGTATATCGTCGTAATCTGGCGCTTCACCGTCTATGTTGGTAGCTTTCAATTCAAGACCAGGTTCATCCGATGTTGTAGTTTCGGGCTTATTTGCACCCTCACCATTTTCATTAAGAGCATTACCACTTTGCTCTGCAGCATCTGACTTACAAACAGAAAGAGGTTTGTTATCCTCAGCTTCACTGCCATCGGCCTTTTCTTCCTCTTCGCCGGTCTTTTTCTTTTTGGCACCACTGCGCCTGCGTATGGAAGCAAGTGATTCACTTGAGTTAAGCTCACCATCTTTTACTTTTTTTGCCTTAGGAGTGCGATCACGCGGTGGTTTGTTTGGATCCTTAGGTGCACGTGGCTTACGGGGTTTCTTCTTCTTGCCCGCGTCATCTGTGGACGTATCCAGTTCATTAGCTGAGTGCACAATATCTTGCGAGTGATCGCCACTTCCTTCATTATATTCAAGCATTCCTACTACCGATGTGTCACCGGCGCCTTGTGTCACACAATCCTCGGACACAGGCAATTGGGTGGTAGGAATTACATGTGAGGGCACAACGTTGCCACTTATATCCATAATATCGCAGGTAGGTTGCTGTGATTGTTGCAAAGCAGCCTTCTCCCCTTTTTTAGTGCGTGGTTTGCGTGGTTTGTTTGCGCCCTTTCCGCGACCACGTCCAGTAGTGCTCGAAACTTGTGGACTCTCCACCATCATTTGGCTGTGGAGCACACTGCTGCCGCCATATATCGGAGGCACGCTACCACTCTGGTAGAGTACACATTGCGGTCCACCGCTTGCACATTGGTCATTCACCTCATGTTGCTGCAACATATTTAAACGTTCTTGCAAGCGAACAATTTTCTCTTGGTGATCGGGCCCCGTCGGTGGCATGCAATACATTTCTTGCAGCTGCTGTTGTAAAGCAGCAATTTCTTGTTGATGCAGCATTGGATAAGAAGGATATATGTGGCCGGGCGGTGGCACTGGTGGACCATATGGAGGTAACATTATTTGTTGAGTACCATCATAACCCATAGCAGTCATTCCAGGTGTGTTAGCCATTGGATGATGTGGCAGCATGCTTGGTGGCAACATTGGTGCAATTTGTGGCTGAGATTGGGACAGTGGTTGTGGTTGAGTATTTGATATAACCGTCGTCACATTCTGTACAGCAGTTATCTGAGTCATGGTATCACCAGGAGTTGTTGTCGGCGCTAAAGGCAACTGCGGCTGCGATTTAGTTTGTTCGGATAAAGGTTGGAGCGGCTGTGCTGTCGTTTGCTCAGATACTATTATTTGTTGCTCCGTTTCTGTAGCAGACAACGTCTCCTCCGAACACTTCGCTTGCTCCAGAAGCACATCTGGCAAAGTGACATCCGACGATTTTATTGTTTCTTCAACTACTGCGCCGACTGCAGTAGCAGTATTGCAGGAATTACCGGGTACTATTTCCTCTTCTGTTGTTTTTGCAACCTCGGTAACTGGGTCATTTGTTTTGAAACCGATATCAGTTGACTGCGCGGAAGCAATATCCGCACATTGTTGCTGTGCCGGTGCTTCTTCGGCAGTGCTAATATTTTGCTGAATCTTTTGCTGTAGCTTGCTGGCACTATCGAACTCATTAACACTCGCGACAGCGCCGATAAATGAGGATTGGGAATTGCTATCTAGCATTGCGGCGGCAGCTGAAGCGGCGGAGGACGCTGCTGCTACAGCGGCGCTTGTTGAAGACATTGAGTTGTTGTCGAAAAGACTTGCGCCAGCGCTGTCTAGAAGTCCGCCGTGTGCTGTAGCCGTGGCTGAATTCGAATTGCTGTTCAACGCCGCATTGCCGATACTATCAATCCCTGACAATGATTGTTGCTGATTATTACTACTGTTAATTGAACTTTGTGAATTACTATCATGCACTGAGGTGGGCTGATTGTTGACTATGCTGTTGGTCGAGCTATTACTGCTGCTATTGTTACTGTCGTTTGCTGCTACCGCTAATGTAGAAGAGTCGTTCGAATTTGCAGTCTCGTTAAGAATGCTAGCCAAATGGTGTGAAGGAGTTGTAGGCTGTTGTGGTTGTGGTTGTTGCTGCTGAATTGCCAACGGTGGTTGTTGTTGTTGTTGTGTGGCAACATTTGGAGTAACAGCTAATGGTGACGAAGCATGTGCTGGTGACATAACTAATTGCGTCGTTGGCTGTTGTAGTTCACGTTGTTGCAACTGCTGTGCTTGCTGCTGTTGGTGCTGTAGTAATGGTTGTTGTTGTTGTGGTTGCGGCTGTGGCTGAGCCTGTGGCTGCGACTGTGTTTGCGTTTGCGAGGGTGGTGGCTCCAACTGTGAAAGCTGCTGTTGCTGTAGCGCAGACTGCAAACCAGTTGGGGGATCTTGTGTCGCCGTCAGCATCGCAGCAAACGGATCTCCAAGCAACTGCTGATTGTGCTGTTGTTGATATGATTGATGCAGTTGTTGTTGGGGCTGATTGTGTGGTGATAATTGTGGATGAAGTCTGGGTGATTGCTGCTGGAGCATAGATTGTTGATGTGGCGACGGTTGCTGTTGTAGCTGCGACTGAGCATGAGACGATGGCTGCTGTTGTTGCTGTGCTTGAGAAGTCGGTACCACACCAGCTGTAGGATCATGACTTGGTGTGTTTCTGCTCATAAGTGTAGCGGTTGTATGATCAGTAGCTGGTGACATTTGATGATGACCTATGTGGTGGATGCTAGGCAGCCCGGGTGGTTGATGGTGTAATTGCTGTTGTTGCGGTTGCTGTTGTGTAGATGTTGTAGCCTGTTGCTGCTGTTGCGCATGCATCGGTGACATTGATGGTAACTGTTGTTGTTGCAGCTGCTGCTGCTGTTGTTGCTGATGCTGATGTCCACCGCCTACAATATCATTAATCGAGTGCTGTAATTGCTCGTTCAATTGTTGATGCTGTGGCTGCGGCTGTGATTGCGGCGGTTGTGTTTGTTGTTGCGGTGGAGGTGGCTGTTGCTGCTGAGGAGTTCCAATCGCCGATGGGTGTCCAGCCGGTGGCTGCTGATGAGTCATACCCTGTGCTTGTGCGTACAAGTTCATTTGTTGCTGTTGGTGCTGCAACTGCGACTGTGTACTCATGCTACTGCTAACACTCAATGCAGTGGGGTTTTGTGACTGTGGCAAGCCCAAGTGGGGACTCCACTGCAAGTGATGTTGAGGTGAAACTGGCATGCGTGGTCCCATCGGTGACATTGTGGCATGGCTAGACGCCTGGCGATATGCCGATGGATAATCCATTGGTACACCTCCTGGACCAGACATGACGCTCTGCGTCGGCATAACCATCTGCTCGAGTGCCTGTAGGGTGTTGACAACTGGTGGGCCACCGTTACCTTTTGAGCTTGGTGGTCCTGTATTTGGTAGTTGTGGGCGTGGCGATGTAAGGCCAACCATGCCCGATATGCTGTGATGCGACGGCTGTTGTTGACTGGGTGAATTCACTTGTTGAGTTTGCGCTTGGGCTTGCGACTGTGGTGGTGGCTTGGCCGGCGACATTCCAGGTCGCGGAGACATTTGCGGATGTGGCGACATTGTTGGTGGCCTTGGTGACATTTGTGGCGAAAGCTGTGGAAATGGAGCACGGTATTGTGGCGACGATGACAGTTGTGATGGCGTGGTCTGATGTTTAGTTGATGACAAATACGATGCGGCGGCGGATTGTACGCTTTGTACACTGTTCGGCTGCTGCTGGTTCTGTTGTTGTTGTTGCTGTTGATGATGACTGCTATAACTTGGTGGAACTCCTATGTTATGAGGTGTAGGCAACCCAGCACCCGGCAATTGCTGATGTTGACTTGGCGGTTGTATTAAACCAACATGATTTTGTTGCTGCTGCTGTTGTTGGATCTGTTGTGTCTGTTGTTGGCTCTGCAACATGTGTGCAGTGGATTGTTGCTGCTGTGGCGTACCCAAGCCGGGGGGTAACGATGGCTGACTTGTTCCAGTATTACTACCATGCGGTAAACCCGTTGGATTTTGTTGCTGCTGTTGCTGTTGTTGCTGCTGTTGTTGTTGTTGACTACCTGGTCCCATATGGGCTGAACCATGCGCGCTTAACTGCCCTGCCTGCTGCTGCTGGGCGGTTAAGTGATGCGTTGGTACGCTGGTTGGTGCACCTGATGTTGGCACATGTTGGCCGTAGGGATTTGTCTGATCCAAGTGCCCATAGGGAACATGTTGAGCACCACGACTCGACTGATGTTGCATGGAGTTGACATAGGGGCTATGCGCATAACCTTGAGGACCACCTGGCACCGGTACAGACGAACCTGCCTGCCCCGTTGATGCCGGTGCAACTGGGTATAGTGGATGTTGGCTCGGGGCCTGTGGATAATGTTGGGGCAAACGAGTTGGCTGGTTTGATTGTTGTTGCTGCTGTGGAGTAGGCGCTTGCTGCTGCTGCGGTTGTTGTGTCTGCGACAAAGTGCCGTAGCCTGCAGCACTAACACTTGGGCCGGGTTGCTGCAACAATCCACTGATGCCCATTTGCTGCGATGCATATGACAATTTCTGTTGATCCTGTTGGCCGTAGGTGGGCATATGCTGGCGATAGCTGTAATGTTAATTGTACGAATGAAATCAATTGAGGTGTTAATATTTAGATTTTTGTTCCCAATATGACAATCACTTGGAAGATATTTTTTTTTTTTTTTGTGAAGTGTTTTACCTTGGTTGCGCTGTAGGTTGCCGCTGTTGTGTTGGAGGTGCTGACTGCGGATGACCATACGCACTCAGACCGGAACCAGGGTAGGCACCGGTCTGACTTGGTGCTGCACCCCAACCACCTAAATCGCTCATACCAAGATTGTGCTGATCGGCAGTCGTGAGCCCATATATGTTATCTGGCGTCGGTTGGTACGTTGCATATTGAGCTTGTTGCTGAAGCGGATGCGGAGCCCGGTGACGTGGTGGATAGGAGCCCGGAGGACCCATCGCACGCGGTGTTGCCGCCGCTGCGGCTGCTGCTGCTGCGGTGGGATCATACCGATAGTACGGGTCTCTGCAAGGTAAAAGTAGATAATACAGGAAATTTTAATACAAAGCATTTCAGTGGATATTAAGGGACGTGTTTCCAATTTCTGATTAACCCCCTTTTTCAGAACATAATCGGTAAATGGGTAAAAACTGATTTCTCAATCTCTAGTTAGCTACAAATTGAAACAGAACTAGTAGCTGGATGGCAGCGAAAAAAATAAATCCATTTGCTTTTTGAAATCGTTCTGCAAATTTGAAAAGGCTTTTTGGAACGAATTCAACTTCTGTATATGTTAAAAAGCTTTTTTTATTATACCTAATTTCTGTAGAATGAGCGTGGGGATTGTAAACCGCGTAATTCAAAAGTGTTCAATGCTACTGCAAGACTTTTATAAAATTTTTATTAAATTTGATATCTAAATTCTTCTTTTATTTTCATTATTATTATTAAATGAAATCATTAGGAAATACAAATAAAAATATAGGTGTCATAGATCAGCACGCATAACGATAGAACGTGTATACACAATAGTTTTGCAAATTCTTTTGTAAAATATTTACATTGATCGAACTAACAAAACGTCACCTACCCAGCCTTTGATGAAAATTAAATTGTGATTTCAAGCCATCATTCAGTTAAGTTACCACCGTTTAAAGATATTAACCAGGTATTGAGAAAGCAGCCCAAGTAAAGTTATGTATTGCCTGAATAACTGCCTCAGCCTCTACGGGCTCATTTCTTACTAACCTGTATATCCCCTACAAATACCGGAAGTGCTAATCTGGGGAGCTACCACTGGATTCAATAGCTTTCAGATCAGTAAACCCGTAGATCAAGCTATTAGGCAAATATATATTAACTACACGTCAAATATGCGTTAACTCTCTACAACCGGTGGTTCCACTTAAATTGACGTCAGTGATTGCTTGTTTTTTGCCCACAACTTTTTTTTTTTTTTGTATTATTGACTTACCCTTGGTGATTTCCGTGAAACATATTTTGTGCATTTCCATCCATCAGATTTTTCCAACGTGAAAAATCAAATCCTTATTTGTTCCACGTTTGTTGCAGTTAAAATATTTAGTGCATTTACGTGGCACGTGGTGAATTCGGAGCCTGTTGATCGATTTTTGGTGCGATGATGCAAATCGTTTCAACACTCTCTCCAAATGAAATTACGCTCATCCGTTTGAAGCTAGCATCAAAATAGGTTTTTCCACCCCGCCAAATTTGGTGGGAGGAAGATATATGTCTATCCGACAAACTTTTAATTATATATATGATTTTTTGTTTGCTTATAGGGAATTCGGGATTTTCATCTGAAGATTTTGTTGCGTTAGTGCATTAATTGCACACTTTCCTTTATAAATTGAGGAATCAACATTCACTAATTTTCGATCGTCACCTTTTCTCTCTCTTTATATGTTATCCGCGTTTGTTTTTAACTATATAATAATTGTTCAATACTTTCAAAAATTATTCAGAACTTTTAGCTTGAGATTATTTTCCAATGTAAAAAAAAGCAGACATTTCCTGGACATTTTCTAGCAGTTGCACATCATTTACAGCTGCAAAAACGTATGTTTTAAGAACGCATTAGCAAAATTTGATCTCAAATATAAATAGAATTTATTTATTTAGATGCGAGTGAAACCTAATTTAAATCATTGGGGTAACGATTTTATTTCAATATTATTTACACAAGTCACACGTTGTCGCTCATATTAGTGTAGTATCTGAAAGAAAAATAAAAAATAGACATTGTTTATACCATAAAATATATGGGTTAGATCTAAAGTAAATGCCAACTAAATACTGAGCATGTCGTGTGCACACACATTTTTTCACAAGCGAATGTAGATACATACATGAGTTACCGTAATATAGAAGGGCCCTAACTCATATTTTTGGTACTTTATGGCAGAAAGTTGCATACAGTTTTTTCAATAATTGAATATTATTTAGTGAATGTCTATTTAGAGATTATACAGGGTGGCTGATGAATTTTGCTACATTAAGAAACTCAAATAACTTTTTTTTTAGTGTATGGAATTCATTTATTTTTTTTTCAAGTTGAAGGTCATTAAATTTTATTAAATGTAGCTTAACTAGTTTTAAAAATAATTGAATTTAAATGCCCCCCATGCTCGTTGACACAAGTGCGGCATCTTAGTAAAAAGTTGTTCATTGCTGCTTTGAGAGTTGCGACAGGAATAGCCGCAATTGTTGCCCGAATGGATTGTTTTAGTTCATCCAAATTTGTTGGCTTTGTTTTATAAACTTCTTGTTTACATAAACCCCACAAGAAAAAGTCAGGTGCAGTATTTTCGTCGCAACTCTGTCATAACAGTCTGGGCTATGCGAGACGTTGCCCCAAGGCAAGTTTAACATGTTTTGGTCTTCTTCCACCATTTGCAGGATCTTCTGGCAAAATTCCAAGCGAATCGGCAAGTCTGCTCCATTCAGTTTGTTAACCATTTGAATTTTGTAGGGAAATAAGTCTAAATCTTTGTGCATTATTGTTTGCAAAGACTGTCGGCTGACACCAAGTTGAGCAGATAAGCTTCTTGTTGAAACCCTTGGATTGCTTTGTATAGCTGCAGCTACAGCAGCGATCGTTTCCTCCGTCCGAACTGGTGGGTTTCGATGATAAGGCCTTCTTGCGACTGTTCCTTGCTCAGCAAAATTATTCACCAGTCTCATTATGGTCCATCTGCTCGGGGGATCGCCGCCAAACATCCGCCTGTACTCTCTCTGTACCAAAACTACGGACTCCAGTGCGTGATAGCGGCGGACTATCCAAATTCTTGTTTGCGTGTCCCAGTTATCCATTTTAATAAATTTTAAAGATCAATCTGCAAATTAAAACAAAAATGGAACAGATAACTTAAAAAGAAAAAAAGTTATTCAATTTTTTTTTGGTAGCGGCTTTCATCAGCCACCCTGTACATCGAATCCGTTAAAAACTTGATTGGGTCGACATTCAGTCGTTATAATATATATATAATTGGCCTTTTTTCAGTGTTTAGCCGCATTCCTCCTCCAATTTATATTGTTCGTCTTGACATTTTTCCCCAAATGGAGGGACCTAAAGTTTTAAGCCGACTGCGAACCGCAGAAGGTTTTTATGAGGAACTTTTTCATAGAACAAATACAGTCGGAAGTTTGCCCTTGCCTGCCGAGGGGCGACCACTATTAGATAAGAAATGTTTATATTATTTGATGTTCATGCGAAGAGATTCGAACCTGTGCATTACCGAATCGTAGTCAGACTATCCGAGATTGTAGGAAAAATCGACATAGAACACGTAGGGCCGACAACCCTCTCGTTGAAATAAATTGTCATAAAAGCAGAGCAAAAGCTTCGAATGAAACTCGATAACGTTAACCACCCTAGGAACCGAAAGAGAAAAATATATTGGAAATTTCACTTGGGACATCAGAACAAAGCTATAAGCTGGAAAAATGAATAAGATTGAAGACCAACTCAAAAAATTTAAAGTGGATTTCGTAGCACTACAGGAATTACGTTGGGAATACTTTGGAGAAATAAGAAAAAAGATGGCATTCTTTATTACAGTGGTAGTCTAAAGAAAGCAGGAAGAAACGGCACGGGTTTCTAGATAGGAAAAGAGAGCAAAGAAAAAGGGTTGGGCCTAGAATCCGTTATTAGCAGAATATGCAAATTAAGAGTAAAGGGAGTGTTTACCGGATCTAGTCTCGAAGTATGGCCAGAGGATCTGAAACCAACCAGGAAAGGTTTAAAAGGTTAGTAAATATGAAAATATATAGTAAAAAAACAATTTTGTTTTCCCTTAGAAACTATTCCTACCTTTCAAACATTTGACGTCATTAAGAAATCAAACTAAATTTAAAAGTGAATGTATTATAATAGCTGTCATTTGTTTCCCACATTTGACATTGACAACCAACAATTTCTGATCGTAACCAAAATATAGGTCGATCCTTTAATTCCTCTCAAGACCTTCCTCCTTTTCTTTGTGATAGTGACGTTTGTCGTTACATGTGGTAGAACTTTACTTACTTTGATTACAATTTACAATGCCAAGGAGAAGACGAAGTCAATTAAAAGTGCGAAAGCTACCTCACGTACTGGCCGCACACTGATGCCCAACGAGAGGCAGATAATGTAAATAGTCGTATTGATATGTCGGAATTACGTTCTAGAGTGAGTAAAAATGAAGTGGATAGGCTTAGAATGCAACAAGTGAGTGCACATCCAACATAACAATAGCGAGCATGACACAATGATCCTGGAACGAGATGATATCGCCATGTTTGCTCTAAAATCCAAAAGATTTGTAGGTGAAATATAGGGATGACATGTTTGAGAATGTTTTGCTGTCAAACTTTCAATCCTACACTGCAAATGACTGCAAAAATTTACAATAAGACATTGATAGAAGGCATGTGCTTATCGGTTCTGTTCAAGTTAAGTCCCTTATAGATATGAAATTATAATACAGTGCACTCGCGGTAACTCGAATAGCCGCTAAGTCGAACGACGTGCTAACTCGAACACATTTTTTTCCCTATTGACTAGTTTGTAACTCGAACAATATTAAAGCGCTATAACTCGAACAAAAAAACAAATTTATTTGTACACACATTCTTTTCAAACATGTACATTTTGTACATACATACATATGTAATAGTATATGTATATAAATTATATGTATACTAGTGTATTGTCCATATGAATATTTCGACGTTAATATCCCGTTAGTTTTCTGGGAACAACATCTTGCATTGACCAAATTGCTTTAAATTTGTCATTTGTAGTGTATCAGTGCACGTGAGTAATGGATCATAAAAGGTTGAAGTGTTTAACATTAAAAGAGAGGGCTGAAGTCCTTAACAAAATTAAACGTGGATGTAGTGTTACTTCTCTAGCGAAGGAATATGGGGTAGCCAAGTCCACCATAAGTCTTATAAAAAAGAAAGACAAGGCAATTTTAAAAGCAGTAAACAACAGGTTTTTGGGTCCTGGGAAGAGGAGAACTTTAAAAGCTTCTGAGTTTTCTAAAATGAAAGCCGCTTTATATATTACAAATGGTTTCTGTCCCAAAGAAAAAAGAATTACCCAATAAGTGGACTCATCTTGAAAGAACATAACATGAAAAACATAATTTACAGGTCGAATTTACGCTTTATGATGTTAACAAATGGAATGATGGTGCCGAATTTACCGACACAGAAGTAATAATTGAAACTAGTGATTCTGAGTCTGAGTTTAACAACACAACTGAGACATGTGAGCGGATATCATCTGAGGAGGCAGTTAGCTCTATCAATAAGGTAATTCAGTGGGCCACAACTGAACAAGTAAGCCCCGCAAAGGTTAACACTCTTCAATTGCTGCGTGAAAAAGTCATATTCAACATTGCTGCAGGCAAGAAAAGACAAACACACATTACAACTTTCTTTTCGGCCTAACTTTTCTGTTAAAGCTGACTTTTTTTGTGTAACTGACACAAAGACTGCCAAATATTTGATGAAAAATATTGAAACGAATTAATTATTTTAAACATATTCATGTTCATATCCATATGTAAATAAATAAATAAATTTAATTGAAAAAAATCGATATCGATGAGTGTTTTTTTAACATAGCACACTTAATTGATAAGTCGAACAAATTCGATAAATCGAACAGCGCCTGTTTTAATTAGTTCGAGTTATCGCGAGTGCACTGTACTTTTTTTATTAAGTTAGTTTTATTTAATGGCTGGTCCCATATGTAGAATACCCCGCAAGTGGGGAAAGTTACTGATCGCCATTCACTTGGGAGTGGATAGGACGATTCTTCTGCATATGGTTCAAGCAGCTCACAAACATTTCGTACGTACAATTGTTGGTGTATACCGATGATATTGACATCATCGGCCTTAAGGGGTTATATACCTTGTGAACCCGAAAAAATGGACGATTGTCATAATTTTTTTTAAATATGTTTTAGAACTTTAATTAATGAGGCATATATCATACTGAAGGGTACCTCTCGAAGAATACATTTTAGTGTTTTTATTTTAAATCTTTTATTATTTATTGTTGATATCGCCCCTCGCGCGAAACGCCGTTTTTTACAATAGACTTGCTGCAGCGCATGAGCAGCTCAACTGAAATCAAAAAAATCAAATGATTATTGTAGAAAAATGTTTTTTAGTGAATCTGGTGAATTTACCCCAAAAAATTTTTTCTCGATATGAAAACCGCTTTGCACCAAAAAAAAACGATTTTTGAAAAGTTGAAAAATTAAAAAAATTTATTCCAGCGAACTATGCAAATATTTATAAAAAGTGAACCGTTCAGATTCACGAGGTGCTAACTTCGATAATTAAAAAAAAGTTTATGCAAATCGATCAAATAGTTTTTGATAAATAATGATCACCGCGACGGTAATTTAAAAAAAAAACCCGACTTCGAAATAATCGCGTCTAAAGTTCTGCGTGCACTTCATTTATGCATAATTTGCCAGCTTCCACGATCTGTAACTTGCGTTCTAGTGCTACGATCTTTATGATTTTTTGAATTTATATTTTTAAAATAATGTACTTTTAGAATATGCCATAAAAAAATGTTCGATTTTTTAGCCCAACACAAGGTATATAACCCCTTAACAACCGCGCTGTTAGTTCTGCCTTCTCCAAACTGGATAAAGAGGCAAAGCGAATGGGTCTGATGGTGAACGAGGACAAAATAAAATGCCTCCTGGCATCAAACAAACAGTCGGCGCACTCGCGTCACGTCACTGTTGACAGTAATGATTTCGAGGTTGTAAAAGACTTCGTTTATTTACGAACCAGCATTAACACCGATAACAATGTCAGCCTTGAAATACAACGTAGAATCTTTCTTGCCAACAAGGACTTGGCTTATCTTGGTGTGTCGAACTGGCGCCGGTTAACACGAGAAAGAAGCGACTGGCGCGCTCTGTTAAACTCGGCCAAAATCGCGTAAGCGATTATCGCGCCAATTAAGAAGAAGTTTTATTAATCATGCAAATATTAAAAAAATATATATGTATATATTTTAAATTTTCATTCGAAATGGTCACCATTTGCACACATTGGTCGAGAGGTGGGAAGAGGTTGTAAACAGCAACGACGAAAAAATAATTAATTAACTTATTGATATAAATATTATTTTTTGTTTAAATAAGTCTTCGGTAAAATGCTACGAACTTTTTCCCCAACCTAATATATTTCATCTGTGTTGTATTTAATGTAGATAAAAATATTATATTAATTTCTATTGTAAGCAAGTTTCAAACTAGAACCGTGCACTACAAACTTTATAACCTTTGTGACATAACAATTTTCAAACATGAAAAGTAATAAAATCTAATTTATTAATATCGAGCTTTTTTTTTATTGATTACGATTTTTTTTTTGTTCCGGTTAAGTTTTGACCACATCTGCAATTATCGTTCAGCTTTTTTATTTATTGATTCTGAGGCGGTATATTAAAAATCTCTTAAGAGAACAACAAAAAATAACTACATTTTTCCATATCTTTTTTAAAATAAATTGGTTAGAAGGAAATAAAGTACCTAATTTTTTTTTTTTTGCACTCATTTCAAGACTTTCCACTATTTACTTTTATAATACATTATTGTGTGAAAATTAATATTCTGGCTAGAAAGCAAAATTTTCAATTACATAATGTGCAAGAAACAAAAAGGGCTATTCGAATTTTTGAAATTTTTTGTTTTGAAAAAAGTTTGTTATGTATTTCAATTTTACGAAAGTAACCACTTGAACTGATTGTCGTCTTTACAATTACATTTAAGGGGAAAAGCTATACGCTTATGAATATTTTAATTAACATAAACGCACAGCATTGCCCCCTGAAGGTAATGCAATTTTCACTCTCCTAAATAGTTTTATATGCACATACATACGTATTTAGGTAGGTATATATGTGGACATATTTAATTTGCAGTATGCATGCGGTACAACTATGAAAGCTCAAACAATAAAAAATAAAAGCGTATGCAGTGTGTACATATGCATGTGTATGTAATATATAAATATGTGAACAACTAAGTGTTCTTATTTATATTATATATGTTATATTTACTCGCAAATCTATATACATGTATATGTACATACACATACACATTTAAGCATATTTCTAGTATTTGAGTAAAACAAAAATATGTAATTTTATCATAATTTCAATTTATATATTATAGCAAGTGTGAATTTGAAGCAGCCGTATGTAATACGAAAGCAAATTCCACACACTCAACTGAAGACTATATAACCGAAAGGAGTTATTAGTGGCACACAAAATTCGGTCGATTAATGATGTATAAAAACTATTTAGTCAGTGGCAATCAACTTGCTTCATTTGTTATATGCGCATTTTGTTTGTACAATAATTTACAAAGATATCAAAAATGTATACCTAATTACCAACACAAGCATGTATGAAGTATAGGGACTTACATAAATATGCATTTCTGTAGATACTTAGGTATACACATTGCTGTACTTTTCAAACTGCTAACATCACCAGTAATACCTTAACTTAAATTTAAATAAAAATTATACATTTACGCTTACATATACACATATATGTATGTATATAGTATGCGCATATGTATATATACCCTGCACTAAATTAGACATCTCAAGACTAGTACGACATTGTTCTAAATTATGAAATTTACTTAGATTCT
Organism: Anastrepha ludens; assembly: GCF_028408465.1. Classification (NCBI taxonomy): domain Eukaryota; kingdom Metazoa; phylum Arthropoda; class Insecta; order Diptera; family Tephritidae; genus Anastrepha; species Anastrepha ludens. The sequence continues at coordinate 61,758,851 of NC_071501.1, forward strand.
TGCGCATCATATGGCGGTTATTTTTAACGTTTGAGCTCTTTAAAACAGTTCAGGAACATTATAACCGACCTTTTCAAGAGAGGTTGTGGTTATCATATTAGTTATCTTATATATGTATATAAATAGATATAATTGGCGCTTACACCCTTTTTGGGTGTTTGGCCGAGCGCCTTGATATTGTTTCGCAAATGGAGGAACCTACAGTTTCCGAATGGCAGATATTTTTTTATGAGGAGCTTTTTCATGGCAGAAATACACTCGGAGGTTTGCCATTGCCTGCCGAGGGGCGACCGCTATTAGAAAACACTTTTTCTTCACTATTTTGAAGTTTCACGGAGATTCGAACCTACGTTCTCGCCGAATTCCAAATGGTAGTCACGCACCATATCGGCTACGGCGACCGCCTTAGTTATCTTATAAACTTTTAAAAATCTCTAGCCAATATATAATATTATATAATTAATATAAATATTAGTTATAATTCCCCCATTTTACTTTGAAAATTCTGCGATATTTAGGCCGGAAATTAAAGACATGAACTTGGACGATCTTTAGTTTCAGTAATCGTGTTATCAGCTGTCTTGACAATGCCAATATCCGAGGTGGTCAGGAGCTGCGATTAGACTCTTAGTGGGCGCCGTGAACGACCGATAGCATGCGTAACCAAGATCTTGAAAAACTGGCTTAAAGAGGATACGCTATTTCGCAGCCAGCTGATTTTTGGAATTTTCAACCTGAATATAATATAATATCGCCGTATAAAACTCATCCACAAAAGAAACGCGATTTGGTGTCATGATTCTAAATTCCCTAGTTTAGCACTAATGAATTTCCCTGCAGGGTATATGCGCTTGCTTTGGTATAAGTGCGCACACATCTATCAATACAAGTACATACATATAGCAGCACAAATGTACACATATACATGCATGTGTATTTTCATGCCACTAATTTGTAATTGTTGTTGCTAAACATCACAAATTGCCAGCTCTCTCATTCGTTTGGTAGCTTTTTTATTTGTGTAATACTGTTTTATTGTAATTATTGTATGTATGGGCATGACATGCTCAATTATATATTTTTGAGAAATCCAATGAAATTGGAATTGTGCACACTGGCTCAGCCAATTGCCGGCGACGTCTACGATGACAGCGATGGCGATTGACTGTACTTTTATTTTAGTTACTAAAAAAATATCACCCAACCAAATCTATAACTTTTTAAGTTTCATGTACATATTTAGTTTAGGTGAAAGAGTGGCATGTATATTGACGTTTGTTCGTATATGTTATACATATTTATGCATGTAAATTTGTTTTATAAATGCACTTATAAAGCAAAAGAATATTCGTCAATGGCACAGACATACATGCATACACACATGAACAATAGCGATTCAGATTTAAATAGTAACTAAGCACCAATCTACCACAAAAATACCAAAGGTTGACATTTTATCGCACGGAACTCCCAACTATCTAGTCACACTGCTACGATTTTTCTTATTTCAAACCCACTTCTTCATAAACAATAGTCAAACTCCTTTTAAATATTTCTGTATGATCATATATGTGTATGCTTGTATGTACGTAAATATATCCGCAACACTTGAATGGCAGAACTAGCTGAGGAGCACCAGTATGTAGTACATGCAAACGCACAAAGAAAGCACTGAGAAAGACACGAATGTGCAATCGTAACGGTTAAAAAAAAAACAAGAAAAATTGGCATGAGGTATTGAAATTGAGCACAGTTATAACTAATAAATACACTACAAAATGCAAACGAAAGAAAATAAACGAAATCATAAGCAAGTCAACAGCGTTAACAACAACCAAAGAAGTATGATCAAGAGAGTATTAAATAGTTGTAACAACCACATACCCGCAGACGGAATGCTTACACAGGCGCAAGCAGCAACACATATACAGACAAATAGACAGATAGATAGCTAGACAGGCGGGCATTCAGTAAGAACCGACGTATACCTCAGTAATTTCGTAGTTAATGCGAGCGCGACTAGAGATATCTGTAGATATGTTCGTACACATTTACATATGCATTAATACATACATATGTATATAGCATATCTATAAAGGTATCAGCTTACCTACATACTTATATATATGTGTATACAAATAAACGTAGTCAAGCATTAGTGGATTTCTCACTCGTCAAACCGGCGCTCTATCACTTCTACTATGATTTAACAATTATTGCAAAGTATGAGACAAAAAACCAATAAGAAACAGTTTGTTCACCCGGCCTTTCTTGCAGCAACTCTTAACAAAAAATTAACTGAAATAAGTTACTCTGTAATGAAATTGTTACAACGGATTGTAAAACTCATATGTTATGTATTCAATGTATACATATGTACATATGTATTAAGATATTTATTGGAAATAGAAGACAATAAAAAATGGATGGATAATACTTGACAACCATCCTACATCAGCGTACAACTAGTACGCCAAGTAATGCCAATCTGCTTAAGTGAATACACTAACTAACACGAACAACAAGTGGAGAAGATTCACAGCTTCACTGTAAGAGTTCAGTTACCTCAGGCTTGAAGCACCAAAACGAACGACACAACAAAATCGCCAACCCAAAACAGACATTAAAAGAGCTAATTATAGCATAACAATCGCTGAAGAGACGGCCTGTAAGCAAAAGCCAAATGTCGCTACCTGGTTTGTGACTTAACTTTACCTGAATCCAATATGGAGTTGCACAACATTGCATTTGTAGCTGCAAAATCTTAAACGCATTTCAAAAATACTATATTTCTCAACAACGGAACCATTTGAATGTCGCCATATTGTACACACCTATTACGAGTAAACAAATGATAAATTGGAAGATTCTAACAATTGTTCAAATGCCTCTTATCTGTATCATATGCAGTCTGCGTCAGAAAAAAGGAATCGTGATTATTCATGAAGTATAAGAAATATATATTTAAAATTTTTTTACATGAAAGCATGTACAAATCTACAAGTCGCAATTACTCAATAAGCCGTGTAGTCTCCATCGTTGTCGAGTATAGCCTGGCATTTTCTCGGCATGCTTTGCACCAGCTTTTCTGCGTAGCTCGTCGACAAAGAGTACTAGTTGCCGCACGAGTTGCTTTAAATCGTAGAATGACTTTCCGGCAAGATGCGTTTTCGTAATTCCCCACACATTTTCAAAGGGGTTGGCGTCTGGGGACTGGAAAGGCTAGCCCATTACTGTGATGCCACATTCTTGTTTTGTTGTTTCTCAATGTGTTTTTCTGAGAGAAGTGGTTTTGATGATGTGGGACAGTAGAATATTTTCGCCTCCTTCAGTCGACGTTCGATGGTGTTGATACTCACATCTATTTACTTTTTAGCAAGAATTGTGCGTGCTTAGCGTAGTCGCAAACAAGGGTCCCGCTTAAAAAGTTGGACGATCACTTTATCATGCTTTTTTGTCGCCACTCGCTTCAAGCTGCACTCCGAAAAGTCATCAAACGAACGAAATATATCATGAAGTTACAAAAAAAATAAATCGGTTATTTTCTCCTGACACGGACTGTATCATATAACTTGCCAAAACAAGGCCCCGCCGCCTTGTTTTGCAGCTAAACCAAAGATATTTTGTGCTGTAAATGCATAATTTATTTATTCCAATCGATTTTTAGAAATATTTCGATTCCAGTCATCTAGGGAAGATCCAAATTTTGGTCATATTCGAAACCACTCATGAAAAGTTCATCGCAGTCGAATGTACGATTTAGGAGTGCAGGAAAATCCTGTTGCTATAGCCCAAGAATCCTGGCATAGATGGACATCATGATAAGACCAATTATCATTTCCGTGGTAGCCGGTTCTACGTTACCGGAATGACTCGGGTTTTTCCCGACCTGGGACTGCCGCCCCAGTAAACTAGCCCTGTCTAGTGTATCGTACCCCACTCCCAATCTACATTCCCATGGCAGCCGGTTCTACGTTACCGGAATGATTCGGATTTTTCCCGACCAAGGGCTGCCGCCCCAGTAAACTAACCCTGTCTAGTGTACCGTACCCCACCAATTATAACATATGGAGAGGTCGCTTGGGTATCGAGAGCCACTCTCTCTACAGTGCGGGCACCAGTAACTTAGCTTCACACCAGAAGGCATAGGCGCTGGAATAGATGGCCCCAAAGTCAAGCGTTCTGTGTCGTTGGGTAGTTTTTCAAGCATCTTCCAAGTGGAGATGTACGCCATCTGTCTATGAGCAGAGATATACTTAGACAGAAATTTCCGGAATGAGCAAATTACCATTCTGAGCGGAAGCCAGGCGGCACTCAAGGCTCTATCATCCTCACTGGTTCTTGAGTGTATCGAGAAACTTAATCTACTAGGAACGCACAATCGCATCTGGCTAATTTGTGTCCCAGGGTATACTGGAAACGAAGTAGCGGACGCATTGGGGAGAGAGGAGCGACTATGGAGTTGCGCCCGTCGAAATCCTTACTGGCAGGATACAACCAAAAGAGGTTTAAAAAACTCATAACCCTTCCCAAGGATAAACTGAGAATGGTTACGCGCATTCTCACCGGTCACTGGAGACTGCATAGCTATCTGCACATAATCGGGATATTGTCCTCTTATTCCTGACGTTTCTGCGGACCAATCCCAGGAGACTCCAATGCATTTTATCCTTGAATTTAGCGCTATAACGCGGAAAAGGTAGAGACATCTAGGCCAACTGCAGCTAGAAGAAAGGCACATACGTTCAATCCAACCTAGCTCTATCCTGAGTTTAATAAGGGAACTGGGTCTGGATGAGGTACTGTCATGAGCAAAGGGCACAAAATACCGACCATGAGGTCGAAGTGCAAGTCTCGAAGTAATCTAATCTAATAAACTGAAATCATTCATTGAATCTTTTCACATTTTGGTTTTTTGTTATCACTTTAATTAATTAACAATAATTCTTCAAACTACATATGACCATATTTCTGTTTTTGCGAAAAAAATTGCTTCCGTATCCTTTTACGACTTGCTTAGGTTTAAATGTTTAGTTTTACTCCAGAAGATCATAAACACTCAGGAACCCAGATACCTCAAAGATCGACTTAAGTTTTCAAAGTCCTGCCGTTCGTTAAACTTAGTCTCGATGAAATGCAGTTGTTTGGTGACGGAACGTCAATACTTTGTGTTCTCTGTCCGTGTTTGGAATACCTTATACCTTACAAAATTAAACGTATAAAAGAAAGCTCGTGTTTCAAAAATAAATTGCTTCGCTACCTTGCCGAAAATAGCTGAATGTACTCAAATGGCTCCACATTATTTAAATCTCTTCCAATTAATCCCTACTCCTACTACTACTATTTTTACATTACTTTCCTTTTTTAATATTTTCTCCAACTTATACTTCTTTACCACTAGCTGTATATTTAATTTTGATTTTACTGTTAATCCTTAATTTGTTAATTTTAAGGTCAGTCATTGTAAAAATAAACTATGGTTGTATGTTTGACTTTAATAAAAATAAATAAATAAATAAATTAGTGTATCCTCCATATTTTCTTAAATAATTATGAGGTGTACAAATTTAAAACCGCTGTTTTTTAAGTACTTTATTTTGTAAAAAAAATAGTTTCATACTTATTCTTTAAAATGCTATTCATCACTAGCTTCAATCTTTTTTTATTTTACTGGTAGCACACGAAACAAGCTGTTCGTTTTTTGAAGCGTTCAATAAACTACTCCATTTTTGGATTTTTAGTTCGAATGGAAGTGCTGCTCAAACACATAGATCAATCGAAATAGGTGGAAGTTGGAAAAAACGTCTGAACTATGCGGCAGATGAAGTAAGATTTCCACATTTCAGTGGTCTCAGGCACGTTTTGATGATCTGGCTTACGCTGGAAAACCACCTTCTCTAATTTTTCATCTTTTTTCGACTCATCATATCGGAATATATGGACATATGTATGTTATTAGAAAATAACTTTACATAAAACAAGCAACTTTTGTTATTATAAAAATTAAGAATAAGCTAAAGTTCGATGTAGATGTGGAGGTCGGTATATTTCTGCCTGTTTTTTTACCGTACTTCTAATTTAATCTCCCCTATTTGGACGAATTAGTTATAATATGGTGAAAGTGGTTAAGGGGGGATTCTACTGTAAAAATCAAATTCTCATGGATTTTGTTTTCATACTTGTATTAATTTAATTAGTAAAAAAAAGTTTAGGGTTACATAAACACAGGTCTTGAGTGTACAAAAAATTTTTTTAAATTTATTTTCATTTCAAAATGGCAGCTGAACAGCCGCTCCCCCGAAACGCCTTTTGAAATCTGCCCACACTGTCGCGCATTTAAAAAAAATCTGATATGAAAAAAACCAAATTTTTTTTATTATATATCATTATTTTTAGTTGTTAAGCCTATTACTTGCAAAAAAAAAATTTTTTTTTTAAATTTTTGAAGTTTTTTAAAAAATCGACATTTTTTTGTTGTCATTTTGTTATTAAAAAAGGGGTTATAAATAATAAATTTTTTCCCACCATAGCTTTAAAAACTAGTAAATATTGTTAAAAATATACTATCAAAGTTTGAGCTTTAATTTTTCACGGAGCTGTGATGTGGGCAATTTTGAAAACGTGGTTTCGAGAAAAACACGCTTAAACAATTTTTCATACTTACAGCATATGACCGTAAACCGCTCGAGCGCTCAGTTTATACCTGCTTTGCTAAAACTTTTATAACTTGAAAACTATTCAAGATTTCTTTTTAAGATTTTCATGGAACATTCTGGAGTTGTTTCTGAGTATGTTTCAACAAAAAGTAAAAAATCGATTTTTTTTAAGTTTTACAGTAGAGGCCCCCCTTAACGTTGCACATTTTCTGTTTGGGCATTTATCTGGTTACACCTTCTCAGTATTTCTCGTTATCTGGTAAAACGCACCATGAATTTATAGCTAGTTGTGCTGATGTTGCGTATCTTAGGGTCAGAATTTTCACCTTGGATAAAGAAGGTATCACTAGTTACATACCAAAGACGCCGATGTTTATGGGAAAGTATCGACCGAAAACAATTTGAATTGCAATATAAGACAACAAAATTAGCTGAATATTAAAATTTGCCAAGTTATTAAATCAGCATGTGAATCTGATCAATAATAGGGATAACCATAGGGACAATGCGAAACGAACCATGAAGAAACCAAAATTCATTGCTAACAATTGAGCACGAAGAGGAAACAAATCGTGTTACCGGTGCAAAATTGGTCAAGACGAAGTGGAGAGAATTCGAAAAAAACGTGTGACCAGCACTAGATTGTTGAAAAAATATCAGATTTCAAGTTTTTAAGCCCCTTAACAGAATACATACAGGTAACATGTTTTGGTTACTGTAAAAATGCAAAAAGTTCAAATTGTCATTTAGCCCATGTTGATCCATGTAGCCTAGAATGTAGATTGAAATGTTATAAATGTAAAGGGGCGGTACAGAATAACCAAAACCATTTAATCTGAAAAATTTTGGCTTAGAACGGTAATTGAAATAAAGGATATACATATAATTGAAATAAAGGATTACAAAAATGTAATTTAAAAACATTCTCCAAAAGAACAAATTCTTACTGTACTAAACATTATTTTATAAAATAAATCAAATAAATGTGCAAACAATAACAAATCAGTGAAAAATAAAAACCAAAACAACACTCAAAAACAGAGTTGACTGCAAAAATTAACCAGACAAAACAGATGGCAATGACACACCGACGGCGGCAAAACACAATAGCGCTACAACGCTACCATTAGCAGCGACTGAACGAATGTCCAACGACCGGCAATCTAGCGACGAAAGATTGGTCACACAAAACGTGGAATGTGAAACAAACGAGAGAAGAGTGCGAAAACTCTGTCAACCCAACTGATATGAAGGTGAGAATAACAATCACAATTTGTACTTTCGTGTACCCAAAGCGAGAGAGAGATCCAGCCCCATCTTTGCATGTTGAAAATCTAAACTGTAAGAAGAGAAACTGGCTGTAAACTGCTACAACCACACCAACAATAATAAAAGCGGGCAGCAATATATAGAGAATAGGAGAATAAGAAAATAAAGTTATAAAAACTGTGAACTGGCGAGAAGAGAAAACGTGCAAACAAAAAAGGCAGTGTGAGGTAAAATCGTGGATTAAAAATGAAATAAACAATCACGTGCTGGTATGAAACACAGAGCGGCAAGTTGCGGCACTGATGGCCAGAACGACGGCAAAGGAAGGCTACGAGATTCTCCAAGCCCAGAAACGGATAAAGGGGGTATGAAACAATGGCGCTGGCATTTAGAAAATATGACGCCAGGTACGACAGGTGACGTCGGAGTTAGAGATTGACAAAGAAATCGTTACTCGAACGGCAGACACAGCAAATGGAACAAATGTGAAAAATCTGTAGACACCAGTGCAGGCAAAAATAATTCAATTGGGTGGATAATTTGACAGATGAATTGATAAAAACTGTAGGGGAAGAATGTTAAAAAAAATTTACAAGGCGAACTGATTACTGAAGGTGGCGTCATTAAAAAACCGTTACTTTACTCTGAGGTCAGCTCCCTTCGCAATACAAAACAAATGAGCAAAACAAACTGAATTTTCACAAACATGCAATTCCTCTTCCTTTTGTTTATATATTCTCAAAGCTTGACGTCGCAGTAAATTCGGAAGACGCAACTTTTTATTCATCATTCTTGTGTATATATCTTATATTATCAAGGAATAAAAATAAAAATGTTAATTTCCTGAAAAGTTTCGACGAGGAGAAAACAAAATAAAGTTTTGCAGTTTTTTCGTGTCAAACGAAAGCCATATGAGCTACAACTTCGTCAGTATACAAAATGTCAGACCAACTATTAGTATAAATCGACACGAGTTGTAGATTGTTAGAAGAATTTATGAGTCAGCAAACGCTGTCGGCAACCGAAACTTCATCAGGTTAAATAAGAGCTGAATCTCAATTTCTACGTTTGTCATCTAACGTTAATCCGTCATTGAGGATGACTCTTGAGTTGGGGTCCAGAAATAAAAAAATCTCACATCGGAAACAATATTGCTAATATAACTCATATCCTGATATATTTCAATTGTTAAGGAGTTTTTAATATATAATAAACTGAATATTTCATGATTGGGCTTGGTAAACACCATAGACGAACGCTGCTCATTTTTTGGATTATCCCATTTGGCTCAAATATGCGCATTTTTCTTCGAGAAATTTTTTTATGCGATTGAAGTTAATTTTTCAAAGGCTCTCTTGAGGATAGTTTCGTACTATCAAGAAAACTTTGAAATGATTAAAGTGGTGATATTGGCTGAGTTTTTGGCACATAGTAAAACCTTATTGGGTAATCCTGGCTCCGCAATCATTTGGGCCAGCAACCGCAAGTTGACCACGATCTTTTACCACCCAAAACATCGCGATAAATAGCTACACGAAAATGGTAAAAATTTGTATTCGGCCTATACAGAAATTAAATATCCCTATAACTTGGCTAACCAAACTGAAAGCGTTCGGGAATACGGATTCAAAGGGAGTCTTATTTTTGACCTTTTATGTTGAAATGTTTTTCGTAAACTTCAAAAAATTTACCTTGTCATGAAGGCTTGTGGAGTGTTAAGCATACAAATGCTTTATATGAATAGGTTTTAGTCAATACGTGTGCCGTTTCCTCATTTTCATGCTAAAATTTTCGTTGCATAAAATTTTCAGTTAAATTTCTTAAATTAATTTATGTTATTTTCCTATAGGCACAATGTATTTTATTTTCTTCTCCTTAATTGGCACGATAACCGCTTTTATAAAAAATTGTGCCGGAGCGATTAAGTTCTGCGAATATTCTATACGATCCTTTCCAACATCAGGTTAAAGAAGTCACATGACAGCGAGTCACCCTGTCTGAAACCTCGTTCGGTATCAAACGGCTTGGAGAGGTTCTTCCCAATTCTGATAGCGCTGCTAATATTGAGAAACGTCATCTTGCATTGAAGTATTAGTTTTGTGGAGATACCGAATCGCGCATATAGGTAACTCCTTTCCGTACTGTCGAATGCAGCTTTGAAGTCGACGAAAAGATGGTGTGTGTCGATTCTCCTTTCATGGGTCTTGTGCAAGACTTGGCGTATTGTGAATATCTGGTCTGTGTATTACTTATGTATTTGTATTATTGCTTTTTAATTCCAATACATACAAAAAATTCACAAATACGACTCGTAGAAAGATTCAAATAGAACTGCAAAATAAGGCCCAATAAGACTCGTTCAATTTTATTTATATTGTAAGATGGCAACACTGAACAATTGCAGCAGACGTTTTAATTACAAACACAACAGTTACGGAAACACAAGGGGAGATTCCACAAAACGCAACGAAACTTTAAAAAGTGATAAAAAAAAAAAACAATTTAATCAAATACAATTTTTTCATGCGCTACCTGAAATACAAACACTTACCTATATACAATTTCATTTACATTTGCATTTACTCATAGACACATACATGCTAAAGGGTTTTCCAACAAGAGTTGTTATTTTGATATTCAAAGAATGACATACATGCTAAAGGGTTTTCCAACAAGAGTTGTTATTTTGATATTCAAAGAAAAATGCTATTTTTTAATATAAATGATCGGATATTTATTTCATCATCAAGAGGAAGGTATGCCGGTAATAGTGGAAAATAACATCAGGCAAATGACCACCACAACCTCGCTTACAGGACAATATCCTTTTCATGAAATTTTCCAAAACCGAATGGCAAAGTGGCTGTCCTGTGCCTTCAATAGCCTCACGAATTCCATCTTTGAGGTCTTGAATCGACCCTGGACTGCTGGCGTAGACCTACTCCCTCACTTGGCCTCAAAGAAAAAAGTCACAAGGTGTTAAATCACAAGATCTCGGTGGCCAATTGTGATCACCTCTTGTCGAAAATAAACGTTGCCCAGATCAATACCATCCAATACCGGCCATTAAAAATGGTTAATCATCTCTCGATAGCGATAGATAACAGCTGTTATTGGAAAACCCTTTATATAAACGCAAGTGCTTATGTATATATGATTTTTAACGTATTTCTAATTCTAAAATGTAATGTATTTGCTTGTTTCTCACTCTTGCCATTTTTCGCTCTATATCACTACGTTTGTAATTTCATATAAATTTCAATACTATCGTTCACGATTGGAGGTGCAACCATATGAATGAAAGTTATATTACTCTGCTACGAAGTACTCCGTTTGATGAAGAAAGTATTAATACTTGCATTAGTGGTTGTTTATTTTAATGGATCTTACTCCAATCACATTGGAAAATAAAAAGACTTCCAAAGTAAAAAGTTTTTGCTTGCAATGAAAGACTCTCTCGCGAATCATATTCAACTCCGCACGAATTTTAAACATTTGTCTGTAAAATAGCCTCGTCAGTTGGGCAAATGGCGAACTTTGAAGCGTAAAACGAACCAGCCCGGTGGGTCGTTGCTGTTTGTTTCTTTTGTTGCTACACTCCTTATAGTTGTAGGCTGGTTGAATATTCTCATTTACATGTAGCCACATCATAATTTGTATTACATTGAATTTTTTCACATCATTTACCTACTTTTGTACAGTGGCTCAAACGCTTAATCGTACCTACCCACTGTTCAATTTTAAAACAGAATTTCGGAACTGTAAATTAATTAATTTTCGAAAAGCATATTTGTCATTTATTCATATAATAAATTATATTTGCATTCAAAATTTTTAAACTGGGAAATGAAAATAAACGAAACCATCGAATTTATGTCCAAATGAATAGTAGTAAAAATTGTATGCCCTTAAAAAATAATGTTAAACAAAACTTCGTGATCATTATTTAATGGCTATTTCCTTGGCATTGAAAGAAACTGCATTTCAACGTCTTATCAAAGATTCTACTAAGGTTTTACATATTTATGGTGAACTATTTGATTTTTAGACTTACCTTCAGTTCATTTGTGTTCAGTTTTTTTTTTGTTTTATAGTTATTCCTTCCCAAAAATGCTCGATTATATTCAACTCAGACGATTGAACGGGTGTTTGGAGTAAATTGTTTAGGGCAGTTGTAGATGAGCCACATCTTGACAACTATGGAGGTGTCCCTTCTGAATCTATGAAGAACCTCTCAAATCACTTTTAAAGGAGAACGGTCGTCAAATCAATCGAGAATTGGCGGAAAAAATAAACTGTGATCATAAAGCTATTCCAATCACCTCAATTAAATGGGATTTAGCGAAAAATGGGGAGCTTGGGTGCCTCACGAGCTCAACAAAAAAAAAAAACAAAGAAAGTTTCCGTGTTCAGAGGAAGAAGGGTGTTTGATGAGTCGGTTTAATGGGGCATGTGAAAAGGTGGTTAGTGTCGTGCGGAGTGCCTTCACACGCCGGACGTATGTTTAGTATGTCGGGGTCGATTCTGGATAAGTAGGAGTTTAACCTGCTACAGTATCCAGAACGTATTTGTGCCAAAGCGGGACTCTCGGGGAAGCTGGAACTCTTCGTCTGCAATGGGTGGTGGTTGGACTCCGATAACGGTATTCGGCAGTCGCGAGCTCAAGAAAGCGGTAAGGCTCTCCCGATGAATGTCGTTTATTGTCTGTAAACACCTTCCGGTCCAGTAGTTGTCAATTCGTATTGTCGTCGATCTCCCCGGCGTAGTTGAGGAGGTGTCTCCTGACGTGGCTGGGAAGCGGTTCAGGCTCAAGCAGGTATCTATCTACATGGAGGAAACCTACGGTAGCACCCTAGTAGAAACTGTTTGCTGAGCAGTTTGTTGTGCTCCTTTACTGGTATCATCTGTGCCACGTTGTGTAGACGTTGTTGAGGGGACATCAGGAGGCAACCCGTCGCTGTGCGAACAGCAGTGTTTTGGCATGTCTGAAGATTTATCCACTGTGTGTCACTAGTTCCGGGCGACCAGACCGGCGCAGTGTAGTTTAGAACCGGCCGGCCAATTGCATTAAATGTAGATAGCAACATTTCTTTCACTTTGTCCCAAGTACAGCCGGCTAGCGATTTGAGGACCTTGTTGCGAGTTTGGGCTTTAGTGGCAATTGCGGCTGTGTGCGCGGAGAAGGCAAGCAAACTGTCGAAGGTTACACCAAAAATGTCGGGCTTGTTTACAGTCGGTATTGGGGTCATCGTCTACCTGCTCTGCCAAATGGTGTCCCCTACTTGCATTCAAGCCTACCAAAGATCGTGATGTGCATTAAAGTCACCTACAACCAATCGGTCTTCACCTATGATGAGCGCACCAATATAACGGTGATATCCTGCTGGGCAGCAGCTGACAGGGGGTATATATACTCGTATATTATAAGTTTTGAGCTCGGCATCGCCTGACCGGAAAGCTATACCTGGACATACTAAGGTGCTGTCCCTGCGGTCGGTGCTTTCGTCAACGAGACGATACTGCATTGTGTGGTAGACTATGAATGCTAGGCCACCAACACTGTCTCGCTCGCGATCTTGTCCGTGCACATTATAGCCGTCCCTGGTTAACAGGGAGGAGCTAGTGTGCAGTTTGGTTTCTGGGACCGCAGCTATTGGGATTCCGTGTCGGCTCATAAAGTCGACTATCTTATCTATCTTGCTCGTAAGTCCGTTACACTTAAATTGAAGAAGCTTGAAGCTCATCGGTAGGACTGTCGTAACGCGGGTTGTTAGGGACGCGTGGAGTTGTCTGCGTTGGACCTGCTGTGTTCCACTATTGTTGCGACCTGATGATGCTAGGCGGTTGCGGGTGCGGACTCAACACCAGGGACAACGTATTCACATGTCTACTCAGCGGTGCGCAGGGCAGAGCATCTCTGAAAGTGGCACCAGCCCATACAGGAACTGCATTTGACTGATGTCAAGCTCCGAGGTACTCTGGTCTGACACACGGAGTTTGTGTTGCTGGTTTGTCCCCGCACTAGAGTTGGAGTTGGTCGATGGTGGGGAAGTTGTGTGGCACCGATACGTTCCTAACGGTTGAGGTTTGATTTGTGACGGCGGTTGGTAGTGCCGCTAGTATACTGCTACAACAGCAACAATAACATGGCTAGTTTACTGAGGCGGCAACTCTTGGTCGGGAAAAACCCGAGTAAAATCGGTAACGTAGAACCGGATGCCATGGGAATGATTGGAATTCGGTCGAACATTTCCGTGATTTTTCGCTTCAATAATTTTATCAACTTTTAGTTTTGTAACATTTTTTGGATACTGGTATAACAAAAAAAAAATATTGCTTGTTTATTGCTAAAGCACTTTAAAATGTTTGAATCGCTTTCCGCTCATTATCGATTATAATTCTATCCATTCTTAAATTCGTTTATTTGGATAGATTTTTAAAACAAATATATACTCCTTGGGTTTTAAACACTTTTTCTCTGATAATTCCATACTAAATTAAAAAAGAAAAATTATATTAAAGATACAATTTCATTGATTCATCTAATTTCTTTAAACTGCCTTAAATCACTTCATGACTATGCCAAATCACATTTTTCAAGTAATTGTTAAAAAAAATAACTCTTTACAAACGTCTTTTTATCTTAATACAGCGGGCGCTCGATAACGTGAACTAATTCAAGCCAAGGCAGTTCACGTTAACAAAAGTGTTCACGTTTTGGAATGCTGAAAAAGACTAAGTAAATATATTTTTCACATTTAAATTCATATTTATGCTTGTTTTCGTTACATATTAATTGAAAATTAAGTCATACGGTGGTTTTTTTTTTAAATTAGTCATCTTTCTCTTTTAAAAGCGTACGTTTTCTCTGGCAAAAGTCTCAAAAGTGTCTTTCTATTTCCAGGTCCACAATACGTGTTTGCGCATTTTAAAATCACTTGCTTTTTCGCTTTAATGTTACAAATTATTGATTTAGCAACATTATATTTCTTTGCTAAAATCGTCACAGATGAGCCTTTTTTACAAAGCCGAGAATTTTAGCTTTTGTTTTAAGGGGTTATACGCAGTTATGAAGCAAATAAAAGACGGGTTGTCAAGGATTTATTCTGAAGAAACTTCAGAAAAATGCAATAAAAAAAAAATCGATTTTTTTGAAAGTCATAACTGCGTATAACCCCTTAATGTCAAGCACACGGGTTTTTTAGAACTCATTTTCACCAGAAAACTTAAGACGAAACAGTCTTTGCAAAACCAAAACCGCGACTGAAACATTTTACTCCTTACATGCAATTGCGAATAAAATGCCTATTTTATAAATAGGGGATTCTCCAATTTCAGAATTACTTGAGCTTAAGGGGTTATACGCAGTTATGACTTTCAAAAAACTCGATTTTTTTTATTGCATTTTTGTAATGTACATATATTCAAAAGTATACGCACGAAATTTGAAGTAGATCTAAGCAATACTTTCGGAGTTATACCTAAATATGTAGAGATGCCTCGGCACGTTTAAGATAGGTATTGAAACTTTAAACGTGTTTTTTTCAAAACGGCATTTTTCAAGTCGGTGTACACGATATCTCGAAAACGGCTTGTTTGATCGGTCAACCGCTTTAACTCAATCTTTAAAGATACATTTCCTAGTAATTAATCGTTCCTTTTGTAAATCTGATACTTATTTTCCATTTTATAATCAATTTACGCCCAAATTTTAACGTAAAAATCGAAATCATTTCTTTTAAAAGCTGCCATTTTGTGAAAATTCACTATTTTGATTAGCCGAACGATTAATTACTAGATAATCTAATATATTATATTAACAAAATTTGTTTGGTTTTTTGATTTCAGATAATCCAATCCTGAGGTACGATGTACACCGTAAATCGTCTTTTTTAAAGGAGGTTCCAGAAATCGTCTGCAGCGCGCTCTATAATCAACATTTTCATAAATAAAAAATTTTGTTACGTTCTTGAAGGATGCTTTTATAACCGCCAAAAATTTTCAAATTAAAATATTCTGAAGTTTCTTCATGATAAATCCTTGACAACCCGTCTTTTATTTGCTTCATAACTGCGTATAACCCCTTAATGTAAGCTACATTCAAATAATTGTAACGTTTATTGTTCATGTTATAGAGCTTTTTGGGTTTGTTCACGTTTTAGAGTAGTCAATGCACAAAAATGTCTGTTCACGTTTTGTGATGTTCACTCTTTAGAGCGTTCACGTTATCGAGCGTGCGCTGTAGTTTCATCTGCGGCCTTAATCAAGTGAATAAAAAATTATCACTTGTCCGGGCAAATTAGGATTTCATTTTACACCACTACCGAAAAAAGATTTTTTAACAATCACTTTTCTTAGGACATAATAAAATTATCAAAACAATTTTGTTTTCTCGACTCTGAATAGAAGGCAAAAACAAAAGAAAAATATTTGGCATTAATCAAGTGAGAGGGAGTGTATTTAAGAAGTACGATGTCACAAGAGCGGTTGAATGGGCCCAAGACATATTTATATCTATAGAGACTTAAACCCTAACGGTGGAAAGAATTTTAGAAAAATTTGAAAATGAAAACCATTACGTGTCGAAAAGATAAGGTTTATAAACAGCTACAAAATTTACAAAATCAAATTATAGTTCCAGTTTATTTTCATGGGACTACATAAATGTATCTTTTTTGTACTTATTAATTGTTCTACCACAACAGCGAGATGATTTTATACGAAAAGTCTTGTCTTCACTTATCAAGATATAATATAATATTATAATTACATTTGTATCGCCTGCAAATTCTATCATTTGGCAATCACATCAGATGTCATCTCCGATTTGGAAATTTACAAACAACTGAGGTTATCAACAAAGATAACGACAAGGTTTAGCCGACCGTTTTACCCACCATTCATTCGGTACAACGTAAGCCGGACAATGATAAAGCAGCTATGTCGATTATCTTGAGCAAGTGGAAGTCTCCGACACCACCGCCGTTCATATCACAGCAACAGACTCGCAATTCGTTATTGCTTTTAATGTGGCTATCTTCGTACTTATACGAGCATTATTTTTTAATCTTTAATTCTCCATTTTCTCTCTGCATACACATACTAATGCATGTACATATTTTGCTAAATTTCGACGTCGCCTTTGATGACGTTGCTGTCGCGCCTAATATTGTTGCTGTTGTTTCGCAGTTTTTTATCTTAAGAGTTGATTGAAATTTTTTTTGCCAACACTGCGCGCGCCGCCGCATTTATGACGAACTCTTACTACTTGCCTTTCAAGCAATTCCCGCCTTCCCCTCACAATGGCAAAAGCAACAGCCAGTAAGTCAGCCAATTTTTGTCGATATCTGCATAGCGCTTCATAGTCATGCATATGTATATATGCATATAGACATAAACGCGAATACAAACAAACACGTGTATCCAGGGTATGTTGCATGCGCTGGCATACATACACACATATATAAAATTATATATACTAGTGTGATTCAAAATTGTTTGCGAAATAAAAATTGTTAAATAGTGTTTTAAATTGTACGAATTTATATGGTGCACACAACATGAACAATGTAATCGTCTGAAATAATCAATATAGCAATATACCCGAGAAAATTACAATGATTAAATGGCATTCATTATCAGTTGAAAAGTTGTGTTTTGGGAAAAATTCTAAAATATAACCCCTTTTGGCAACCAGGCATTAATCTTCCAACCAATCATAGATTTTACAATAATTAGTTGTTTAATTTACGTATTTGACTTTGAATATAGAGACCAACTTATTGAATCAGAACGGCAGAAGGCAGAGAACATCCATTTGACTCACGATATAAATATTCAAGGAAAGTAAAAAATTATTTTATTCGGACCACCTTAGTGTGCAGTGTACGACTGTAGGGGTGTATCTGTGTGGAATGCCAGTTTTATATAGCTGTCTGTATATCTGTTCTTTGCCATTACTGCTGTTGCTATTATGTTGTTATTTGTATTGCCACCATCGTTTCTCGCTTGCGCTTGATGTTATTCATCGTTGTCGTTTTTTTGCGTTGTAGTTGTTGTTATTAATACGTGTGCTACAGTTAAAGATACATAATTATTTCTAAAAAGCAACTTCTGCCTGACCATTGTCGTAAATTTCTCGAAATTTTACGATTCGCCTAAGCAAACAGTAATTGCAGGTTTGCCAATAGCGAATGTATGAAAACTGTACACGCACTCAGCTGCTCATATCAATGCCTTATAATATGTATATGCAAGTTTGTGTATACATATATAATCGCGTATGTAGATACACATCTCAATTGATCAAAATATCTCTAAATGAAACTTACCTGTATATTATCATTTACTCTGTATCTCTTTGCTCTTCTTTGACAAAAACCGAGCTACATATTATCGCACAAATATCACTTCAACGATGGTAATGACTTGTGTAAGAAATATATCTCATAAAGTTTTTTTTTCTTTTTGTCGATATGTAAAACCGTTGTGCATGTACACCGTATTTTATGTAGTTTATATAGTTAGGTTATTTAAAATTGTTATAAAAATTATTTTTCTTTAAGTTCTTATAATGTATTGTTTTTTAAGATAAAAAATTATTTCATTTGGATTGGTATTGGTCGGAGCGTTTCACATTGATTTCAATTGCCTGGAATAGTCAGAATACTTTCCAAGTGAACGTGACTTGAGTAAAAATTGGTTCTATCTACTAACTTCCAAGATATTTTAGAATGCTTAGCACAATGCTAGTTAATCGTGCAGATAGTTTTCAAGAGAGATAATCGTAAAACCTCCATCGCAAATTATTGATCGTGTCAACCGAAATTATTCTAAAATACCTCCATATCACAGTAAGTACTGAAACTGTCCTAAAGAGCTTTGGTGAGCATAGTTTAATTTCGCGAATTAATCGAAAAGTACCACGCATATGTGAACGGACGAAACTAAATATTGTACTTTCTTTATTTTAAACTAATACAAGAAAAAAGTCTACATAGTTTTATCAAGGTGCTCATGGCTGAAGAAGCCTCTTAATTAACGAGCGTTATCATTTACGCCCATTCCATACCGGGGATCATAGTATTAAGGATAACTGGTTGGTAAACTTGCGCAGAAAAAATGTGCGAAGTACATAAGGACCTGCAACTTTACCTCCACGTTAGGTAACTGTCCAATTCATCGAAGCGCAATGAACCTCTGCGCTCGGAGGAGCTACATCTAACCAAGACTACACAACCAGCCAAAAAACACTGTGCATTGCTGTGACCAATGAGGAAGTTCGGTATGCTGGAAATGAATTCCAAAGTACACTAAAAAAACCGTTAATAATGGTGGCCCGTGGGCTTTATTTTACAAATCCCAGACAAAATGATTGGATTTATATATATTAGAAAAAACTTGTTTATTTATTTTAGTCTTTCACCGAGATTCGAACCAACGTTCTCTCTCCGAAATCCGAATGGTAGTCACGCACCAACCCATTCGGCTATGGCGGCCGCCGGATTGGAATTATGTACTAGGAAATCTTGTATCAACACTTCGTAGCAAATTACAATTTTGTAAAAACTCTCGCGTGGCCGTCGCCAAGCTCCGGTCCAAACCCAATAGAGAATATGTGGGTAATCATAAAGACAGCGGTGGCAGCAAAAAAAAAAACCGGAAAGTAATTGTTCCTTATGACATTTCATCCAGGAGAAATGGCTCAAAATCACTCTAGATCAATGCCAGGATCTGGTGCAGTCCACGACTAAACGACTTGCAGAATTTATACAGCTTAGGAAAATATTAGCAGTGCAAGATATAAAGTTTATCAAAATATATATAATTTTGTTGCAATAAGGATTGTTTTACAGATGACTTAATTATGTCAACACAAAAGCTGTGATGGAAGACATTTTTTTGGTTTTAAAAGTTTGCTGATGAACTTTTTTGATAAAATGAAGATATCTATGTTGCACAAGTTCATTATGAATTGTCTTGTTTAATTTATATTAAATGTCCTAAAACTTGAAACACTTTGCGTTGTGTTTTGTAGGTGTTCTCTAGGATTATATTATAAGCTGCAAACTGCAAATCAATTACAAGGCGAATCTAGGCAAGATGTTATCAGTACGACAGCTGATTTTTTTTCTAGTGATTTTGTGGTTTGAATGTCATATTGAACTGTTTTTTTAGTTTACTTTCTGATTGAAATTTTGACATTCAAACCACCAATTTGCAAATAAAAACCAAGACATATAAATATTGTTTTTGTACTACTGGTAAGTACACCTCGGTTAAATAATTGTCGCAGGTATTTGTATTCCGCGACTTGTCAATTGTCAGTTTTTGCCGTTTCTCTTTTATTCTGTCTTTTCTCAGCTTGCAAAACAGCCGTTCGCATACATGCAAGTACATATACAGAATAATATGTACATATCAGCATATATTCATATACACCAACCGCGCGAACCTAGTTTAGTTTGATATTCTTTCTTCTCTTTGCTCCCTCAATTCATTTCATATTTTATGTAAATCCAGTAATCCAGCCAGGTATTTTGTCTTCTCACGAGCAGTAGTGATTGGTGCTATTACTTGCTGTTGGTTATTGTTGGCTGTGTAGTCTTACCAGTATCGGCCACGACTTTTTCTTGCTTTTGCTGTTATTGTTGCATTTGGTTTTAGATACGAATTAATGCTTTATACAATTTAAGCATCCAGCGAAGTGTATATGTAGTTTTATATGAATGTGTTCATGTACAGGCATACATATTTACTACAATAAAAGTACAATATCAACAGCAAAATGTGGCTGCATATATACCGATCTCTTATTCATTTTCGAGTGCTTATATGTATATATGTATGTATGTATGACAATACATCAGCAGTTGAAACTGTGGCGTGTGTATCTTCACATCCAACTTACACAAGAAGCGTCACAGCGTGGCGCGCACATCCACTCTGTATATTATAAAATGCGTACAGATGCTAAAATCGATGTGACGGCTATGTTGTTGTTGACTTTCAAGAGGTGTGTAAGAGTGTTGAACAATGAAATAGAGTAAAAGCAATTTGTGTGACAAACAGTGGTTTTTGCATCTGTCTTTCGAAAAGTATGAACAAGCAAACCGCTTCTTAATACTTAAATCCATTTTGTTGTTGAAATCGAACTAATGCATTAAAATACGGGTTTAACTTAGTTTTTTCGTTACTTTTTAAAGTTTTCCAATTCACCGCAACATTCGATTTTTCTCCAGCAAAATTCATTTCCCACTCTAAGAATGCTCTTCAAATGTATGCATGCAAAATGTTTTTATGAATAATATGTTGCATCGAAAAAGTTGCAATATCGACAGTGCTACCAGTATTGTAAACATACTGAATAAATCAGTATATCTCTAGCAGATGGCAACATAGAAAGAAACGTACCGAGCATACTATTCACAAATGTGAAATTCTTACAACAACCACACAAAGTAATAAACATATTTAGTGATATTATTTGAAGTCTGTCAGCACAGCAAATTTTCAAAAGGAAGTAACAGGGACTAACAATGTCAATAGCTATTAGTAGAGAAAGCTTCATGCTCACGATTCGTGCAGGTGCAAGTAATACGCAATACATACATACAAACGAAATATTGTATTCGGCGACATTTCCCCGATGACGGCCACAAAAAAGTTTCTCTTCATCGGTTTGAATGCACTTTATAACGAATGTATATATACGAGCATTGGCGAACACACGATTTTGAATAAAACAGATACTCCTGGTGCCGTATCTAGCAGAATTAAAAACCCATAATTGTACTGTCAGACACCTCTTTCAACTCTTATGCCGAGATGTAATACTTTTGGACCGGCACACCTCCATATGCGATTTTTTTTTTCAATCGTTTCATATGAAAACAATCATCTGAATGAGTATTACAATGTACATTGAATTCAAATTTTACTGCGATGGTTTCGCAGATGTAACACGAAAATCGATGAGGCGAGTGGTGATGGGGAAAAACCAAAAAATTAGACAGGAAAAAGCCGAAAGAAATTAAAAAAGAAAAGGTAATCAACTAATTTCCAACTTTGCTAACAAACACAAACATAATCATTGACGCTGCAGTTGTCGCAGCCGTCGCCATCTCGCGGAGACAAACGAAGCAGTTCGAATGAAATGAAATCAAGTGGGGTAGGGTACGATGTGCGGTCGCGAAAGAGGAGCTATGCTACGGGCACTGTACGACGGTCATCGCAAACAGTCAACCATACATATACGAATACAACAACCAATTATGCATACATAAGTCCAGTACCACCGATTTCAATTATGCAAAGCGCCTTGGTTAGCAGGAAACAATGAATCCATTTCATTCCCTTTCACACTCCAACTTCTTCGAATCTTTTTTTTCACAATTTTCCAAAAATCTTCCTATTTACAATACTTTCTTTTAACATGCGGTTTTTTCGCATACTTTTTTATTATTATTCTTCGTTTGTCTTATTTTGTAGTTTTCTATTTATTTTTATCACAGTCATTTATTGCACTTTTTTACTTTTCTATTTTTCACGCGCGTTCAAAAGTTTTTAAATATTTTTTTCAAATATACGAAACAAAAGAAAAATTATTGCTGTCGCTTGTTGAAGAAACGCTGCCAAATAGAAACGTTGAAAAGCAGAAAACGAAAAAACCAACGTCGCCTTCGTTGGCCATCGTCAACGCGAAGTACAGAAATTTTTCTTCTTCTTTTCTCCCTAATTCTCGATTTTCACCAAGTGTCTGCGGCTGAATTATATCGAAAAATTTTCAAAGTCATTTATCGCTGTAATTACACCATCGAATCACAATAGGTTTATTGCAAGTAATAACTGGCATTTTCACCCACAAAGTTTTACTAATTTTATTAATTAATTTACACTTATTTTACCGTTTACACAATTTTTTCACACTACTTGTACAAAGAAGTACGCACCAAATTACAGACCTCCATTTTGTTTTCAGAATTCATTCTTTTTGCCGACGACGATTGGTTTGACAGCGAAAATCGGCCATCCGATATGAAGTGTTGCCAAACTTTTATTCAACAAATTTCCAATATTGCTCAAATATAAAAAAATTTAAAACTGTATTTCTCAGTCTTTTGACTTATTTTAAAAATTAGATAAATTTTTAGAACTAAATAAATGTATGTACATATATAAACAACCTATAACATTAATATATATTGACATTTTCCTTATTAACGTGATTTGAAAGTTAAATTCTCAAAACGATCCAATAAAAGTGATATTGGTTTTTAAGACAATGCACGACCAATTCGACAGAAACAAAAAGTTTTGAAATCACTATAAAAGTAATTAAATATAATATATATATTGATTTGAAGATATTATTTATGGTAGATTCAGTTTTCTAGGGAAAATTACAATAAGGATGAGCAAAGCGTGAAGCCAAACATAATGTGCTAAAGCAGAATTTCAGAGCGAAAGATGACGCTTTTAACGATCTACTATCTTATTCTGTTTAAGTTTGGCAGTTCAGATTCTTGGATGCGACGACAAAAAAAAAGGAAAATCACAACACCACTTCGCCTCGGTCCACAGCCAACTCAAGTAACTTCTATTCACATTCACGGATTGCTAGCTGCCAAACATAGTGTGACGAGCATCAATAAGATTTTGCATTATCACCATGTGGTAAAAAAAGGTGTGCTTGAGTTGGATCCCTCACAATTTAATAAACGCCCCGGAAACGCGACAAAGTCCTTGGAAAATTGACTCAAAAGAATGCGAAAGTGAATTGATCATAATGAATAATATTTTGAAAACCAATCAAATCGTGATCAAACACAAATTTAATTTTTCCATTGTTAGGCCAGATATATATACAGCACCGCTCCCACTCACGGTATGTTTATTTACTTGTTTCTTTCAATATTTCCA